>NC_056744.1:503141116-503173616 GCF_019279795.1 Protopterus annectens
TATCATCTTGTCTTTTGTAGGAATGTAAGATACCTGAAATTTGTCGTAAAATGTTGGTCCTTTATGGAATAAACTTCCAGTTCATAGACATAACTCCAGTTTTACGAATACTTTTAAGGTGCCACTTGATTCTTGTGCTAGCTATTTAATACATTTGTAAATGTGGAGTTTGTGTTCTAACATGGCCTTTGGCCTGAACATGAGTATACCTTGAACTCTGATCTCTTAATTACCTCCACCAATACTACAGCAGCAAACTAAGAAAGGAAATAAATCCTCTAGTTTTAGCACGAGTAATCTCCATAGGTATCTCAACAAGGTCAAAGGATGTTATTGACCCTGTGTACTTTGCCTTAATTAGACCAATTATTGAGTATACTATCCCTTTCAACATCCACATAGTCAGACATATCATACAGCTTCAAGGAGAAAGGCCCTAAATGTTGTTGATGAAATAAATTATTTGTCCAAAAACCCATTAGCTGCCAATGCAGACTAGAGGACCTCTCTCTATAATGTGTCTGTTACAGACTCCTACATGAAGATCTTATGCTTGGTATTCTGTGCCATCAAAGACCCACCCTAATGGATCTCTTATACCTTCACAGGATGAACAGCTATGCAAACCCACAAACACAAGATGTGGCTCTCTGCCAATCTATAAATAAAGGATTTAGTAGAAATAGATTAATTACCCAGTAGTTGCCCCATCTCTGGAACAAATTGCCCATGCATGTTAAGTAGAGTGACACCACTGCCTCCTTCAAAATTAGCCTTGATTATTGGATGGGTAGCCACAACTTCATCTCTGGCTTGACGTGTTTTGCCCTTCTGCAAGTATATTGGGGGGGGGGTTGAGAGATTTTAAAGGCCATATTTGGAAATATAGACTTGGACTTCATACTCACTTGCTTTGAAGCTTCTTTGGTTCCTGTGATCCCATGATCCTATGTTTATTCAATTTGCAAAAGGAGCTAGCTAGGAGCTAGCATTACCTTTAACCCCTCACCATTTAGAACTATATAGTTACTAGAGATGCTGTTTAACTCCATGAAATACGACACATGCTGTACACATACCCAGTACAAGGTAGAAATATGCAGCAGTGCAATGTACCTACCAATATAATGTAGCTTCCCTGTGCTGGGTCAACTGATGCTCAGATGTGATGCAATCACAGACACACTAAATCTAAGTCCATCCTACATAAGGAGAAAAACAAACTGACGTACAAAAAATAAGGAAAAAACTCCTCTGCAGATATGTTGGCAGAAGTTTAAAATATTTTGCTTGCTTTGCTGGTGAAACTTTACACATCTCATCAATACCATGTTGCAATACACAAGTGACAGGAAAATACCTTCAGCAATAAATACAAGTATTCTTCAGAGGGATTATCAAAAGCTGCTGAATTGAAACTGTGTTCATATTGTTTGGGCACACGCTAGTTATTCAATCTTTCTAATTATTCAGAACTCTTTGCCATCGTTGTTTTATATATCTGCTGTGTAAATCACAGTACATATCTGGTCTGCCACTTCTCATTCAACTGAATCTGTACCTCGTTTTATTTTTGCCAGTAAATATTCTTTTAATTTTCATGTGTGCTCAAACCAGTTCAGAAATCAACATCGACCTGTCTTACCTATTCACTTCCTTCTATGCCTCATGCAAATTATAAACATATCAAAATAATTGAGCATATAAAACAGTTCTTTTCACTGTGTTATGAGAATAAACAAGGGTGAGACACTTCATGAGAAGTCATTAGTGTGATTTTGCCTTCCTTTATTAAAGCTTCGATAAGTTGTTAATCTCATACATTTGGCTTCCGAGGAATAAGGCTTTTGAACAAGAATGCATTCAGGTCATGTTTGTTATTTGTCTGGAATGCCAACCAGATTCTGAGGGAACAAGCTAATGTTCATAAGATGAATAGACTGTTAAGTAAGTGCTATTATAGTCCTAAGCTTTGTATAAGGAAGTATTCAATGGTAATATATGCCTGAAAAATTTAGTTAGCAGTAAATTAGATTTCTTATTGCTTCCTCTTTCAGAATGTAAAAATGGAGCTTGTCAATAAACCATAATAAATGTGTTTAAAGAAGAAATCTCAAAGCTGTGTCTGCATGTCTATTCTTTATGAATATTTAACAGAGAAAAACAATGAGGTTGAACTTTTAATAAATCCTTATTAGTATACTGAGTACATATTTAATGTCATGCCTAGTTCTGCTAATCTAAGATTTAATTATTCTCTTGTTAAAACACATATTGTTAATATTCCTGTTAACATGTAGCAACATTTCTTGAGCCTAAATTGTATTGCGTGACATTCTAAATGTTCTAGCCGTCCATTACAATTATGTAACTTGATATTAATTATTTTAATCTAGTGAAATGGCTTACAATTTGAAACAGATTATATTCTCTTGTACTGTACAGGAAGTATTCAAAGGGTATTAAATATAAAAATTTTGCAACGTGGGACTAGACTTGTATGTTGTAGAAAAGGATACCAAAGCCCTTTGCAATTTGTAAGACACAGTACACGACTAGGTAAAACAACATAAGCTGTCTTTCTCCACTATATAGCCATAGCACTTCATGTATGAAGTACAAATACAAATGACCCCCTCAATCTGATCATACTCGATTTAAAGTCACTACATTTTGGGTGGTAACCCACGGGACTCTGGCACCATAAAATCGAATGGTGGTGTGCTTGTCAGCATAGTGAGTCTCCTATCCTCATTATATGATGCTCAGCATAGAATGCTGAGCAACATATCAGGACTGTGAGGACACACACACACACACACACACACACACACACACACACACACACACACACACACACACACACACACAAAATCAGCTATGTTGTAGGGAAAACCTAACTGGCAACAAATGTACTAGTGGTGCACACATCTCCGATACGACAACCATACATACCCTGCCCTCCACACACAGGTACTTTGTCACGGTCCAGTCAATCGGAATCCACACAGCACCAAATTTGTTCATTACTTTATTGCAGCCGTGACCCTAGGTTCACCATCATGCCCAGTGAGAGCATGATATCTTTATGAATCATACTCAGCTATGACAGTGGAGCATAGCACAGCACAGCAGGGACCCCCCCCCCCAGCTATGACAGTGGAGCATAGCACAGCACAGCAGGGAACCCCCCCCCCCCAATGCAGGCCAAGATCAATGTATATGAACTTCAGTCCTGAATAATGCTGTTCTGAAAAAACACAGTATACAACATATTTATGCACCTATGAGCACTCAATTTAATAATCCAGCCACAGTCCCTTTTCTCATTTTTGCACTTGGGGTTAGAGTGTCACATCAACAGTCATGGTCAGTAATTGCCAATGTTAAAACCTTCAGATGGCTATCCCTGATGTGGTTGTTCTTCTGTACAACACAGACACACACAGACACAGACACACACACAGACACACACAGACACACACACAGACACACACATACACTGCTATAGAAAAGTGTTAATTTAGAGGAACTCAAAGCATCCAGACAAAACCCATGTGAACACAGGGAAGACAGGAGGACATGCAGACTCTACACAGATGGTACCCTAGCCAAGAACTGAACCAGAGAACCTCTTGATATGAGACAACACTACTTGCTGTGTCATTCTGCTGCCATATCAGGGCAGATTTCAAATATTGTAAGAACTTACTTATAAAAAGGGAAAAACAGTTAGTAGAGCTCACTCAGGCAAGTTGACTACCATAACTGAGCATGAGTACTAGGCCTGCACTAATGATGTTCCTAAACAAAAATGCATACATCCATAGCAGCAGCAAATTTGGCAATTCTATCAGTCAGCAATATTCCAACTACATAAGTTGATTTACTATCAAAGTGAAATGCTAACCCCAAGAATAAATGCTTTACAACATTTAACAACATTTTCAGAGAATCACATTCTCATTCAGCTAATGGTTTTAGATTAAACTCAAAAATCATACTTAGCCCATGATGTAAGCAACCAAAAAATTATTGAAGTAACACAAATATTCTTAGGGAAAAAGATTGTTTTTTTTACATCATATGTTGAGCAGGTTCATATATTTGTACAAACATTTTATATTTACCTCCTGGACAAGTTCATTAGAACAAGTAACAAAATGGCTCTCTATTGAAATGTGTGCCGACAGGCCCAAAAAAAAAAGACTGAAAATGCAGGAGATGAGTGAATCTTGAAAACTTCTCTTCTTTAAATTTCTTTTTGTAGGGGTGGCAAACACCTCTACACTCCACATCCCTCAAACTTATATATACCAAATCCAATATCACCATACCTCAAAGAAAAGGGGATATTTCTGGAAATAGCATCTCAGACTTCATATATGTAAGTTCATTCTTTCAGCAATTTAGTCTGCATATTTCAGGACTCGCCTTAGTGGGTCCCAACATTTAAAATGGTTACCTAGCAGACTATACGGTTTAGGCTGAATCTGAATTTTTGCTGCTTCTTATTCTACCAGTAAAGTTTCAAGATACTGAAATCAAATATGAATGTTGCAGCAAGATGTCCACTGTTAAAATTTTAGGAAGTCAGCCCCTGTAATTTCATACTTAATAGCTGCTATCATTAGCCAAGGTATGTGAAAAGTAGTGTTCAGTTAACAAGACCATTTCAATTATGATGAATGTATATTTATGCAGGAGTCTGATTAGACAATTGATGGAAAACATTATCATGGATATTTCTGAGCACAGAAATACTCAATACCCACCTGTCTTCTACAGTAATGATACGATGATAAAATGGACCATCACATCAGCTCATGATTTTAGTAAAACTTTTAGAGTGCTACATACAGTCAATTCATAGGATATTAAAATTTATACCAGCTGGGGAATACTGCAAGGCAAGTGTGAATTAATATCTGTGGTAGTGAAGAGACTCTAGTTTGTCAATAAAATGGCTCTAAATTTAAGGAGCTTCCTTGAAAATGAGCTACCACTGTGATGAATGTGTTCATCAGAGACAGGGGTAGATCTTCCTGCGGTCTCTACAGATACTGCACGTTCACTGACACTAGTCCATTTTTATATCAAAGTCATCTGGCTAAAACCTTAAACGTGTGCCGGGCCAGTGTGAATGTAGCATTATTGTTGTGGTGGATGCTAGCAGGGATACCAGCTGTGACAGATTCTACATGAATAATCACTACAGCAGCTTTTTCAGGGTAAAAACATTTTTGCAGATAAAACTCCACAGATTTATTACAGACAATTAAGAGCTTTCATCCCCAAATGGGACTTCTTCAGAACTGCATTAATTAAAATATAAACCTATTAAATACATCTCAAACTAATCATGTTGTATCAAATAAACCAGTTTGGTAAAACAATAAAACCGTTAAGACTGTGTATATAAAACCTAATGCTTAAACACGTACATAAAACAGTATAAAAACAAATGCATATGACCTTGAATGATATATGGGTTCATATCAAAACAGCCCCATAATTTATTAATTATTAAATATATGTTTACATAACCTCTGCATGTCCCCCCTGTGGTGGTGGGTTCTCCTCGGTGCTCCGGTTTCCTCCCACATCCTTGGCCCTTAATGCGTGTGAGTGTGCCTTCTGTGGGTGATCTGCTGTATGACCCTAAACCGGGAAAAAAAAAAAGAAGAAGAAGAAGATTAAATATATGTTTACATAACCCCAACTTTAAAAATTTATTTAAATAATTAAATAATATCTATTCTAAAAAAAACTACTAAACATATAAACTTATTTATATACAAGTATAAATAAGTCCAAGAAATATCACTCCCCACAGGACTAACGCTACCTCTGCCATACTCAGTCCAAGCACATAAACTAACATAAAAGGTACAGTAGCGATGCAGGCAGTAAACACGGCACTAACCAAAATGCAGGAAACAAAGATGAAAAAACCGCTGCTTCATAAACTTTAAAATTCGGATTTATTGTGATACAAACAGGAGACGTGGTAAGCGCTTTCACCTGGATAGGCTTCTTCAGACCAAAAGAACCCCCCCCTCTTGTACACTATTATATGGCAAAAAAGGCGCCAAAAACAAATAAACCATTAAAGGCACAGTACAACTATCATAGTGAATAACATAAATAAAGTGCTTACTCTAAAATACATTAACCATAGTAAAATAAAAACACCTATACCACTCAAAACATGAACAGAGATGTATAAAAACAAAAAACTGCAAAAATTCATACTAATTGCACAACACTAACAATAAATCCTCTCATAAAAATGCTCTCATAAAAATGCTGTCATAATATATGTAAAAAGCACAGTCATACATATCACTACAATCTCCTGGACTTCAGGAAAGGTCTCAATGGTACTTTCTCATTCAGTCCAGGAAAAACATCTGCTCTGAGTCTAACAATCCATTTAGATTCAATACTCTCAATTCTACCCCTCACCCCCCCCCAAAAAAAAAAAACTTATGTGTGTAAGATCTAATACTTTAAAACGAAAAAGATGTGTGGAATCATTAGACAAGACATGTTTGGACAGAGCATTGACAGTGGAATGAGTCCTGAGCTGGTAGAGATGTTCCCTTATTCTGTCCCTCAGCCTCCTGTCTGTCTTGCCTACATAAAATGCAGCACAGGCTCCACAGGCGGCCAAATAAACAACTTGTGTAGATTCACAGTTTGCATGAACTCTAACTTCATGGTTAGTGCCATAAACAGGGTGATAGAAATGGACATCAGTGTCTATGGAGCAACAATAGTTGCAACTACCACAGGGTACAGTACCAGCAACCCTATCACCTCCACCATCCATAACAGGATAGCACAGCAATTTCTTTAAATATGATCTATTCTTATAGACAAAACCTGGGGCAGCATCCACAATTTCCCTCACATTCGGGTCCAGTGTTAACACAACCCAGTGTGATCTAATCATGTCCTTCAACCTACCTACATCCTTAGTATAATATAAGGGCACTCTAAAACCATGATTTCCACTCCCTGCCAGAACACCCTGGGAGGGGCCATCATGGTCCACTACAGTCTCAAAGAAAAAGGGTGCAGCAGCTTGTTCCCTCAAATTAATTTTGCTGCTGCTGCACCCTTTTTCTTTGAGACTGTAGTGGACCATGATGGCCCCTCCCAAGGTGTTCTGGCAGGGAGTGGAAATCATGGTTTCAGAGTGCCCTTATATTATACTAAGGATGTAGGTAGGTTGAAGGACGTGATTAGATCACACTGGGGTGTGTTAACCCTGGACCCGAATGTGAGGGAAATTGTGGGTGCTGCCTCAGGTTTTGTCTATAAGAATAGATCATATTTAAAGAAATTGCTGTGTTATCCTGTTATGGATGGTGGAGGTGATAGGGATGCTGGTACTGTACCCTGTGGTAGTTGCAAGTATTGTTGCTCCATAGACACTGATGTCCATTTCTATCACCCTGTTTATGGCACTAACCATGAAGTTAGAGTTCATGCAAACTGTGAATCTACACATGTTGTTTATTTGGCCTCCTGTGGAGCTTGTGCTGCATTTTATGTAGGCAAAACGGACAGGAGGCTGAAGGACAGGATAAGGGAACATCTCTACCAGATCAGGATTCGTTCCACTGTCAATGCTCTGTCCAAACATGTCTTGTCTAATGATTCCACACATCTTTTTCATTTTAAAGTATTAGATCTTACACACACTAGTTTTTGGGGGGATGTGAGGGGTAGAACTGAGAGTATTGAATCTAAATGGATTGTTAGACTCACAGCAGATGTTTTTCCTGGACTGAATGAGAAAGTACCATTGAGACCTTTCCTGAAGTCCAGGACATTGTAGTGATATGTATGACTGTGCTTTTTACATATATTATGAGAGCATTTTTATGAGAGCATTTTTATGAGAGGATTTATTGTTAGTGTTGTGCAATTAGTATGAATTTTTGCAGTTTTTTGTTTTTATACATCTCTATTCATGTTTTATGAGTGGTATAGGTGTTTTTATTTTACTATGGTTAATGTATTTTAGAGTAAGCACTTTATTTATGTTATGCACCATGATAGTTGTACTGTGCCTTTAATGGTTTATTTGCTTTTTTCGCCTTTTTTGCCATATAAGGGTGTACAAGAGGGGGGGTTCTTTTGGTCTGAAGAAGCCTATCCAGGTGAAAGCGCTTACCATGTCTCCTGTTTGTATCACAATAAATCCGAATTTTAAAGTTTATGAAGCAGCAGTTTTTTCAGCTTTGTTTCCTGCATTTTGGTTAGTGCTGTATTTACTGCCTGCATCACTACTATGCCTTTTATGTTAGTTTATATAAACTTATTTACTTTAATAAATGACTAATAGAGCAGGCTTAATTCAACCCAGGGGACCCTGTTGCATTTAATTTCACCTGACAAATATGTTCCCTAGCCAACAGGTGTTCTTCAATAATATACCCCCTTGGGTCTCTTTTTATCTGCTCTAGAACTGTAAATTTAAATCTGTGACTAGGACAAGCCTGTATATGTCTGTACAAGGCATTAGTAGTTTTTGCCTTATTAACCTCCAGGTCATGTTCGTACATTCTCTCCTTTAGTTTTCTGGATGTTTTCCGTATATAAAAGGCAGGACAAGAATCACAACAGGCAATATAAACTATCCAACTAGACTCACAATTGAAATGCCCTTTAACTCTAAATTTGTGCCTTTTAATATAAAATATATTACCAACTAATATAAACTGGCACTGCCTACAATGTCCACATTTAAGCAACCCACTATTACTTGTTTACTCAAGTTTCTGGCTTTTCTTTCCAATAGATTCTTGAAACATTTATTTTTCCTATAAACAATTTTGGTCTGTCACCCAATAACCTCCTCAAGTGTTCATCAGAGGATATAATGAGCCAGTTTTCTAAAACACAATCCACTATTCTGTGGGTCTCAATGGTAAAAGTTAGAATAAAGGGTTTACCAAAGTCCACCCCTTTATCCACTCTCACCATGGAGTTCTTTGCATTGAGTGGTCCAGCACAAGTGCTAATAGGTTTTGTTAGCAAAGGCATATAAACCCCCTCTGCCTTTTCCCTACTACTTCATTCATAATGTCCAATAAAAATTCAGTGGCTAGGCCCATTTAATAAACATCTCCAACAATTTGTCACATTCCACCAAAAACACAGACTCATCTGAAACCATTCTGGCAAGCCTTACTAGCTGGCCTTTGACCACAGCTTTTTTGAAATTTTGGGTGCCAGCTATTGTAGTGGAGGGAGAAAGTGGGCTTCCTATGGATGTTAGAAATAAAACATCCATTCACATAATCTTTAGACAACATGACATCCTAAAATATGATACTGTCAACATCACAAGAAAAAGAACATTTTAAAAAGGTGGTAGAAACATTATTATACTCCAAATATTCACTCAATTTCTCCACAGTTTTATTATCCAAAAAATGGGTATAATATCTCCAACAATTTTTCTAGGGGGTGTTAAAAATGTAATTATGTTCCCAATTAGCCATCACTAAATTAGCAAGACTGGGGGCACAGGCTGCCCCCATATCCACTCCATTAAGGTATTTGAACAACTGATCCTCAAAAAAATAAAAAAAATGTTAGATAATGCCAAATCCATTGAGGTCACAGCTACACTGACTTTATCAAAATCTAGTACTTCAGTATCAAACAAAATTTCTTCCAACCACATGAGGACCTCATAGTGGAGGATAACAGAGTACAAGTTGTGTACATCAATAGTTACAAGATAACAGAATGCCCTGAACTCGATGTTAGCAATTTTGCTCAAAAAATTCCAGAAATCCCAACATATTTGTGGCAACTTGGAAACAGCATCTGAATATAGCTATGCAGTGTGTCTTACTTCTGTTAGCATCCACGATTGGTCTCAAAGGTGGATCACTTAGACACTTATGAATTTTAGGTATACCAAAAATTCCTGCCGCCGCTGGACATTTATTCTCCATAAACTCATAATCCTCAATATTTATTTGTCCCTGCATTAGCATATCATATAAGCACATATCGGCTTTTGTTTCATAGGCAATATTGAGCTCACTCTTGTAAATTTCATTGTAGGTGGCACAATATAAAAGACTGCTCATCCTGCTCACATAATCATTAGTATTCATAACTACAAGCCCACCACCTTTGTCAGGCTTCGTATATCTCACACTTTTTTCAGAAGTCAATTCTTTAAGTAAACACTGCTCCTAAGGTGCTAAGTTGAAGGTCTTCCTTACAGTGTGCTAAAATGTAATGGTGCACTGGGCTAGTGAGCTTGTAACATCATTGGAGTGGTAGATGCTAGTAGGGATACCAGCTGTGGCAGCTTCTACATAGGTAATCACTACAGCAGCTTTTTCAGGGTAAAAACATTTTTGCAGCAGATGTATACACACTAATTTCTGTTAGGCTGAAACAATAATAGTACTGCCCTGTACAAACGTAGTATTAACGGGTCCCTGTTAGAGCGACAAACAAATCAAAATCTTGAACGCTGACAGTTCAAAAATGCTGTTCTTCGAAATTACTATTGTGAGATGGCAGTACAGTGAAGATTAGAAAATTTGCCCTTTCCTCATTGTAGTGCGATCTCAGAGTTGGTATATATAATTAGCGGGAGGTGTCGGGGGCACAGCACCCCACAATACCTATTTCAAAGAATGGCATTTTCGACTTTTAAGCTGTTTGAGATTTTTAAAGTTTCGTTCATATAACATGGACCCGTATTAACTGTAATAGCTTTATGAAGTGTATGTTTTTTTGTTTTGTAAAACAAAATGAGTCCAGTTAGATAACTGTAAGAGGGAGGCTTAGCCTCAGATAATTAACATTCACCCCTGCACTAAACAAGCATGTCAAAATCAAGAGTGCTCCAAAACTGCTTAGGCTACCCAGGTTGGATTAACATCTCTGACGTCTGAAAAGCAGGCAGCGAGGGATTGCTGTGCCTATCTCAGGAAGGGGAGCATTCATCTTGGTGCTCCCTGAAAAGAGGTGTGCCCATAGAGGGGATTAGTTCTCAGACACAGTAGACAAACGCATAAGAAGGGAGATGACAGTAGGTCATTAAATAAAAAAATCATGCCAGCAGAAGCAGTAATCAGCATGACCGCCCCTCCCTCCACAGGATGCTCTTAAGACTATCATCAGCCCCTGCCCCAAGTCAGAGAAGATTTGGGGTGGAAGGAGGAGCTAGAGCAATTAGGAACAAGACTCGAATGGCCTAAGTATGAAAAAAAGTGGGGGAAGTGCCCTGAAACAAAGACCCCTGGGATCATGCACACTACTGTCTAGTATTTATACTTAGGTTCATAGGTTCATAGGTAGGTACTAGGCTACTGGGCCTAGGGTCTATATAAGCCTAGCCAAAAAGGTACTCTGGCTTTTGCCATCCAAGAAAATTATTTTCCTGTGCCACTGTCGAGCAGAGCCACAGAAGTGATCCCGGGGTGAATTTCCTATTTCCCATCCAATTATCAAGATTTTTCTTGAAGAGTCCTAATGAGGAGCTTTGTTTGATATAGATAGGTAGTTTGTTCCAGAGTATGGGGAGTCTCTGGGACAGGAATCTATCCCTCCAGCATGTTCTGTTTATTGTGGTGACCAGGTTTAGGTCCATAGAGCATGTAGCTTGGAGGGATTGGTATTTCTTTAAGTGGAGCATGTCCAACAGCTCTGGGTTTGACATAGCTTTGTATGTTAGGCAGAGATTGCCTCTGAATAGGTAATATGCGATGGAGTAAAGCTGGAGTTTTTTGAGATGGTCTGTGTAGGGCATCTATTTGAGGCCGGTAATCATCTTTGTGAGATATTTCTTCGGCCTTTCCAGTTGTAGATGTCTTGTAAGGTACATACCAAAAGGGGCATTGAACTCTATAATGAGTCTGAGTGATGAGTAGAGGGGAACAATGACCTCTTTTTTCCTGGATGAGAAACCTTTTGTGATGAGGTGTGCCACGTAGAAGGATTTCCTGACTATTGTGTTGATATGATTATCAAAGGAGAGACTACTGTCCACCTGTGTCCCATGGTCTCTTATCACACTTTTGGTGTTAAGTAGACTACTGCCTATGTGGTAGTTCATGGGTACAGAGTTTTTACCAAAGGGGATGACAATGCACTTTTTGGCATTGAGCTTGAGGCCATGGCTTTGACACCAAGCATCTGTCTCAGTGAGGCCCTTTTGTAGGATATCCACATTGTTAGGAGTTTTGATTATGGCTCCTAGTTTGCAGTCATCTTCAAACTTCATTAGCCAGAGGCCTTTTATGTTAGCCTGTACTTCAGAGAAGTAGATAACAAACAGGAGAGGACCCAGGACTGAACCCTTTGATACTCCACTTGTCACTGGTCTGAAGTCGGATTTGGAGTCTGCTACTTTCACAATGTGGGTTCTGTCAGTGAGCCAGTTGGCAACCCATCTTCTGACATAGGGATTTATACCTAGTTTAGTGAGTTTATCTATAATTCCAGAGTGGGGGTTGGTGTTGAAAGCCTTGGCGAGATCTATATAGGCTGTGTGAACAACCTTACCCTCATCTACAGCTTTGGTGACTGCTTCAAAGAAGTCTATCAGGTTTAGGAGACATGATCTGCCTTTTACAAACCCAAACTGGGTAGGGTCCAGAGTTTGGAGATTAACAATGTCTTTCTTTATAAGTTTCATGATGATATGTTCCATGGCCTTGCAGACCAGGCTCATCAGGCTAATGGGGTGGTAGTTTCAGGGGTCTGTGGTGGCTCCCCCTTTGTGGAGTGGGATAACTGTCACTGTGCACCATTCAGTAGGCACAAAGCCTGAGGTGATGCTATGATTGAACATGGTACTTAGGTGGGGTGCCAGTTCATTCTGTAGTTCAAGTAGAATGCAGCCTGGGATGTTGTCAGGTCCCATGGATGCTGTGTTCTTGGCTCTGATGAGTGTGTTTTTTACCTGTGCAGCAATATCAGTTGGTTCTGTATATTTAGTGCATATTGTGCTGTAACTCAGAGCAGATCTGAGTGTTGTCATTGAGATGCTTGACATAGCTGTAGAATGCTTTGTGGTTGTCTTTAGAATCAGTGGCGATTTTGTTTTTGTAACTAGCTTTGGAGGATTTTATGAGGGATCTCAGCTAATTACTGAGGCTGACCAGGGAGTTCCTGCAATCATGGGATTTTACTCTTTTTTGAACAGTTTCTTTCTTCTGTTGCAGAGTTGTTTATGAGATGGGACGACCAAATTGGCTTCATTTTTTTGGAGAATAGTATCTTGGTTCTGTTAGGGATAGCACGATCTATGCACTCGTGTAAGTGCTTATAAAGTGCATTTGTGTAGGATTCAGCAGTTGTACCTCTATTGTCCATCTGCATGGGTGTCGCAAAGTTTGCCACTTCTGTCTTAAGAAGTTTGAAGTTGGCTTTGGAGAAATTTTTTACAGTAGCTTCCCTAGTGGGGGTGGGGGCGGGATGTGGATGTCTAGGGTGATTAGCTTGTGGTCGGATCTAACCAATGAGGAACTGACCTTTAGTGTGGCACACCAGTCACCCATGTTGGTAATGACCAGATCTAGGATATTGCTGCCCCTGGTGGGGGTGTGTATAAGTTGATCCAAGGCATTGGAAATTATGAATTCTAGAAAACGTTGAGCAAAAAAGTTGGAACATGAGTAGTTTTCCCAGTTAATGGTGGGATCATTGAAATCGACCATTATTAGGGTTTTGGGTTGTACCCTAATATTTTCCAGTGTATCAAGAAATGAGGAGTGGGAGTTCTGGGGCATGGTGGGGATCTGTAGCAAGCTACAATTTGGATTGCTGTCTTGCCTAGAGTTAGTTGCAATTGGATTATCTCAGATGCATTATGCTGAGCAACTAGCTTGGAGGTGTGGATATCCTTAATGAATATGGACACACCACTGCCTTTAGTGCTTCGGTCCAGGTTAGGTGGCCAAAAGGTATGGTATGAATTATAGCCTGGTAATGCAGGTGTGCTCTCTGGAGCTTTGAACCAGGTCTCTGACACTGCACAGATGTCAATGTTCTCTATTTTAAGGAGTGCCTCGAGTAAGTGCATTTTGACGTTTGGAATTTTAGCAATGAGTAGCAATACCCTCAGATTTTGTTTGCTTGTACCTGTTGTGGTGGTGAATTTGTCATTTGAACCTTGCCTAAAAAAGGCACTATAGGGGTGGCAAGAGCCTTAGCCAGTATCCGGAATCCCAAGGGCGACTGGAGCAGGCCATCTCTGGCAAAACATTGTGGTCTGTCAATTATGTCATCCCAGGCAGACAGATATTGGATCCCCTTAGAATGACACCAGAAGCTTAGCCAATTGTTGAAGTCAATCATTTTGTCCTTGTACTGTGGTAACATTCTGAGTGATGGCAGGATGCTACTTAGGGCTAGGGTAATACCTTTTTTGGGCTACAATATCAGAGAGCTCCTCCATGTCTCTTTTCATGTAGTCCAGGGAGGTACATCTCAGGTCATTCACACCAACATGGACAATGGCAGAGTCATATTTGTACTTGTTGTGGAGTGACCTCAGTGTGTGCATTATGTGGCAGATCCTGGGACCTGAGAGTAACTTTCTCCTTGTTTAGCTTGGTGAGTGGAACATCAGTGTGCCTGACTATGGAGTCACCTATGACTAGAGTATTTGGTACGTTGTTATTCCTAATGGGCTGTGGTTGAGCAGCACACTGAGTTTGTGGGCTATATATCATTTGGGTTGTGTTGGGGGGATGGAGGTTGCTGGCGTTTCTGCTTTGGAGGGCTCTGTTGCTTGGGCAGGTTTCTATTGAGAGCCTCCGTGAATGTAGCTGTGTGTTTTGTGTTTCTATGTGTGTTTTGGTGGTGTAGGTTTTGAGGGACTATGTGATGAGTGTGGTGTGGTGCAAGTGTTTACCTTCTCCTCTTGACTGTCTAGCCCAGTCTTGGGTGATGAGAGCTTTGCTTCCAGTTTGGCTATGTAAGTGCATCTCTCACAGGTTGTAGTGTTGGGTGGTAGGACGAGAGGGTTGTCTGAGTACATGAGGCAATTGCTGCATTGCCCCAAGATGCCCAGATTCATCAGATAGACAGGAGAAAACACTGGGAGCTGACCCTTAGACATGCCTGGATAGGTGCTATTTATTAAGTACTAAAAAATATTTTCCTCTAGATAAGTGAGGAAAGTTGAGTGCTGTAGTAATTAGTAGCTTATTTAGTGCTTACAATGAGTTCTGAACAAGTGCTGAGCTCAAAGAAACAGGTTTGAGTGCTAAAACTAAAAACTGACTAATTTTAAGGGAAAATTTGAAGAGCAGACTTTATGGCACCGGAAACAGTTTAACCCTTACTAAGCGTATATATGTATTTTTTATATTTTTTGTATATATAACAGTAGCAAATGAGCAAACTGATTTATGCAAATTAACCCATTAACCAATAAAACTAAAAACTGAGCCCCGTTCCAGCAGTCTTTGATCAGACAGGTTGTAACTGCACACTGCTGCCACTAGGGTGCAGGGGAACCTTCTCCAAAAAAAGATGGCCTGGATTACTGCTCAAGTTATACAAACAAAGCTAGATTCAGCAGGTCTGAATCTAGTCTATGCTACAGCAAACAAGGTGTATCAATTTTAGAAAGAAACAGTTCAAATAAGGAGGCACAATAAGCCTTTAACCAGAAACTCTCAGCTCAGAAGGACAGAATCTACCCTCTCCTCCCACAAGAATGCAGACCACACCTTCTTAATATAAAATAACTGGCCCAAAGCCCAAGTGCTTAAACCAGAACTAATGCACTTTAGAATAACAGACACTAAGCCTTCAATCAGCAACTCCCAACTTAGAAGGATTTAAGCTACCTGTCCTGCCACAACAGCGCAGACCATAAACCTTCTTAATGTAAAACAACTGGTCTGAAGCCCAAGTGCATAAACCAAAGGCTTAGAATAACAGTTACAATTTAATCGGCTGCTAACAAGCAGTAATAAATGCAGCAGAATAAATGCAATTAAGTACTTTTAAGAACAGGCAGCAAAATCAAAATAAAGTAATAAAGTAATAAAGTAGGAAGAAAGACAAATGCTGTAAAAGCAGATGAATAAAGTGCAATTTTTTTCTTTTTTATATATAACAATAGAAAATGAGCAAACTGATTTAAACAAATTATCCAATTAACCAGTAAAAAGTTGAAAGGGCAGAATCTAGCCTCTTAGGTTCATAGGTTCATAGGTTAATAGGTAAGTACTAGGCTATCTGCCCATGGTCATTTATAAGCCTAGCCACAGAGTGATGGCTTTTGCCTCCCCATTAGATTAGTAACCTGGGCCTCTGTCAACAGGGCTCCTGAAGTGATCCCAGGGTACAACTTAAGATTACCCATCCACTCATCAAGATTTCTCTTGAAGAGGGTCAGAGAGGAGCTCTGTCGAATATGGATTGGGATTCTATTCCAGAGTGAGGGGAGTCGCTGGGACAGGAATCTATCCCTCCAGCATGTCCTGTTTATTGTTGTACATAGGTTAAAGTCACTAGAACGAGTGGCTCTGAGGGATCTCATGTTTTTGAGGTGAAGCATGTCCATTAGTTCAGGGTTTGACATGGCCCAATAGGTCAGGCATAGGTCACCTCTGAGCAGACGGTAAGCGACTGAGAAGAGCTGGAGCTTTTTTAATCGTGCTTCATAGGGTAATTGTTTAAGGCCCTTAATCCTCTTAGTGAGGTACTTCTGTGGTTTTTCCAGTTGTTGCAGGTGTCTGGTGAGTTATATCCCAAATGGGGCATTGTACTCTATTATGGGCCTAATGAGTGAGGAGTAAAGGGGGACAATCACCTCCTTGGATCTGGATGAGAAACCCTTTGTGATCAGGTGTGCCACATAGAAGGATTTCCTGACTGTTTTGGCTATGTGGTTATCAAAGGACAGCATGCTATCTACTTGGGTACCCAGGTCCCTAATTACTTCTTCTGTACTTAGTGGATTCCCATCTATGTGGTAGTTTGTAGGTACTTTGTTTTTCCCAAATGGGATTACTATGCATTTTTTGGCATTTAGCTTGAGGCCGTGACTTTGACACCAGGTGTTTGTCTCTGTGAGACCCTTTTGCAGGATGTCTTTGTCAGCTGGAGAGTCAATTATTGCACCCAATTTACAGTCATCTGCGAACTTGGTTAGCCACAGTCCCTCCACCTTTGCCTGTACTTCGGAGAAATATATACCGAACAGGAGGGGTCCCAGGACTGAGCCCTGTGGGACTCCGCTTGTGACTGGTTTAGAGTCAGACACGGCACCTGCCACTCTTACCGTGTGGGTTCTGTCTGAGAGCCAATTGGCAACCCATCTTGTGACATGGGGGTTGATATTTAAGCTGGTGAATTTGTCTATGATTCCTGAGTGTGGGATGGTGTTGAATGCCTTAGCGAGGTCCAGATATGCTGTGTGGACCACCTTCCCTTCATCTATGGCCTTGGTGACTGTTTCGAAGAAGTTGACCAAGTTCAGGAGACAAGATCTGCCTTTAACAAAGCCGAACTGGGTGGAGTCCAGTGTCTGGAGGTTCCCAATGTCCCTGTTAATGATCTCCATGATAATGCGTTCCATGGCTTTGCAGACCAAGCTAGTCAAGCTTATAGTGCGATAGTCCCAGGGTCAGTTGTGGCACCACCTTTGTGGAGTGGTACGGCTGTTGCTGTATGCCATTCTTTGGGTACATAGCCTGGAGATAGGCTGAGTTTGAATAGTGATTTGAGATGGGGGGTTAGTTCATTTTGAAGCTTGTGTAAGACACGACCTGGGATAGCATCTGGTCCCAATGATGCTGTGTTTTTGGCCTTTGCAAGGGCTGTCTTTACTTGTGTGTCTGAGATATCTGGAGCACCACATTCTTCTGGGATGGGTGCTAGCCTCTTTGGTGGAGGGGGGGTGAAGTTTGCACTGAATTTGTCAGCCAGGATGTTGGCAATGTTGGTTGGTTCAGTGTATTTATGGCCATTATGCACTAGCTCAGAGCATATCTGAGAGTTTGCCCCTAGACTCTTGACATAGTTAAAGAAGGCCTTGTGGTTATCCTTAGAGTCACTGGCTATTTTTCTTTCGAAGTTCTCCCACAAGAGTGCAGACCACAAACCTTCTTAATGCAAAATAAATGGCCTGAATCCCAAGTGCTTAAACCATAACTAATACACTTTTAGAATAACAGACACTGAGGATGTGGATGTAAGCTACCTGTCCTGCCACAACAGTGCAGACCACGAACCTTAATGTAAAACAACTAGTCTGAAGCCCAAGTGCTTAAACCAAAAGGCTTAGAATAACAGTTAAAATTTAATCAGGCTACTACCAAGCAGTAATTAATGCAACAGAATAAGTACAACTGAGTATGTTTAAGCAGAGGCAAAAGCAAAATAAAGTAATAAAGTAGGAAGAAGCACTTTTTTTCCCTCTCTGTATGAGGTAGAATGAGCTAATAACACTAGACTGGGAGGAGTGTCACACATCAAATATACAGTAGGGGCGGGCAATTGCAAAGCCACCAAGTATAACAAGAAGACACCGATCACAAGTTGTTTGACTACTATTTAATACAGCAGGAATAAGGGTGGGAGAAAAATAGCACTTTCAACACAGATCAGAAGTCTGCAAATATATATATATATATATATATATATATATATATATATATATATATATATAAATCAGTCAAGCAAAAACAATTAGGATACTGCAGAACTTTGAAAAGAAGTGCCCAGAAATATACTTATCACTATATATTTAGATATGTTTCAGTAGCAGTCTCAGTCAGAACTCAAGGAGTTTCAAGCAATGAATGCAGAGGTAACATACAGGGAACATTAATTATACTAGCAAGCCTTGAGACAATCAGATAAAACACACAAGTTGTTTCACCGGTATTTAACACAGCAGGAATAAGGGTGGTCATGTAAGAGTCAAACCCTGAACTTTGTGTTTGTTAGGTAAACATTGTAACCATTATGCCAACCTCTCACTGGCATCATGATCCTTGTTACACGGACTTTCCAGCAGCTTTCAGAGGACATTGTGGGTGTTTCACATGCTTGTACTCATGAATACACATTAGTTCCTTGATGTCATGTTGCATCATGTGGAGAAGCATATATGGTCCCCACAGGCTGCAAAGTCAAGGAAATATCAATACACAATTGTTCTGTGATATAGCCTATTTCCCTGAGATTTTAAGAGCAATTGACTGCACCCAAATCCCCACCAAGTTCACTCCTGGCCCACATGGACACAGATATATTAATCAGAAGGCATTCCACTCAACTGCCAGATGGTCTGCAGTGCACAGGGTATTATATACAACCCATATGTTTACCATACAGGTAGTTCCTATGATTTCCACACCTTGCAAACATTCAACCTATACCAGCAATTTCTGTGGTTTGATTTCCCATAAGACTAGTTTACTGGTGATGTCAGATATGCGCTAGTACCATAACTCATAACACCAGTGCACAACATGCAGTTCTGTACTGTCACAGACTACTGCCATTGTTGAGGATATGTTGAGACTATTGAAGGTCCATTTTTCTGGCCTATATTCCTCTGGTGGTGCCCTGCAGTGCACTGTGGACACATGCAGCAAGATATTTTTCTTGTGTAGATGCAGTGGTGAGCAGACAGCTACAGCAAGGGATCATCATCAAAGGACCAGATAGACCAGAACCATCAATGGATGAAGTGTTGGTTGAGGAGCTGTTGGATGAATTCACTTCAGGAGAACCATATTTGAAAGTGATGTAGGCACAATGCAATGTAGCACTGACAAAGATGTGGGATCTGATCCACACCTATGTGTCAGAATAGAGACAGAAAATATTACAGCTGCTGCATACAATACTACATCCAGGCTGTGCAGTATAGTGCATTGACTGAAACACTGCACATCAGACCTTACCTAAACCACATGACACCATGATGTGGGCAGGGCAATGTTGTCATAATTCACATAGCTGGGGTGATGCACAGTGACAGGGATCAGCAAAAGATATATAGGTGAAAGTGAGGATAGTCTAGGACATGTGGAAGAGTTATTGTGTTATACAGGAAGGTGATTGGAGGAGGTGGGTGCACTGCATATGTAGGGAGTGGGTAAGCTGATACATGATGTGGAAGCCCACACAGTACTAGTATTAGAGGATACAGCTGCAGCAGATTATGGAGCGCTGAGCAGGCATGGATGTGACAAGGTCTGTGGATCCATGGATATGAAAGATGCAGACCTTAAATGTCCTCTGCAAAAGTGGCATCTTCTTAATGGAATGGAAGTGCCAGCAACACACACTGGCAAGAATGAAGTGGCAATACATGATCATGACTACCTGTTGACCTTATAAAAAACTGCCACATAGGCTGTATCCGCAAGGACAACCCTGTCATGCCACACCAGGCTCATCACTAGTAGCTGGCACAGAGGAAGTGGCACTGCTTGATCTTGAGGTACATCCACTGCAGGGCATTCCACAGAAAAGATAGAGGAGCATTGGCCATGAGAACATTGTCATTGTCTGCAGACCTGGGAGACTCCAAGGAGGCTGCAATAGCTGCCAAGTGGCCATCCAATAGCCTGAGTGTAAGAGTGTGTGTGCTCACTGCTCTTCTGATTCAAGCATAACAGGCCCTCACATATGACATCATACATGTATCACAGTACAAATGATCAATGCCATGGCATTGGTGGCATTTGTCTGCCTGGATCACCAACCTGAAGATCCATAGGTTCATAGCTAGATTCATAGATTAGTACTAGGCTAACTGCCTTTGTAGGCCATTTCTACGTCTAGCCAATTACCCCGTGTGAAAATCAAACCCTGCACCTTTGGTTTATAAGGCAAATACCTTAAACATTATGCCAACCTCCCACCCCTATCCAGTGATATATGCACAGTACGACACATAGGTCAGGCATTTTGTAGCAGCCAAGGTGCTGACACCAACTGAAATGCTGCTCTCTATTTCTGTTGCAATACTATGTGGTGGCATCACTGCCCACTACTGTTTTGTGAGCTGGTGATGACACTGCATCTTGCCCTGTTCTCCTATACCCAGAGGAGAAGTAGGGACGACTTTCACAGGCAACCCAGCGGTATCAGTGCACATGGACACTGCTGTGCCCTGCTCTGTAACTGTTCTGACATCAGGCATGAGCTGTTCTGCTAATGGTGACTCCATGACCTTTGCAGTCTGCATCCCAGACATACATATAGGAGAGATATGGCAGTGCTCATAACAATGGTGTTCCACAAGACCTTGCTAGTACCTTAAATTGATAACAACCTGCTGAATCCATGATTGAGGCATACAATATTGTAACCAATCCAGCCCCCACATACAAGCCTTCATCAGTTATGAGTGCCCACTCAATACCCCCAGACAGGGACAACAATAACTCTTCTTTGTCAGTGAGGGAGGTTTGATGGTGGACGTCAGCCTGCAGCTATCCCTTGCTTTGCAATGACTTGCACTATCAATGTAGTGCCATGTCAGTGACCCTGCTGCAGACCTGTTGTGCTTAACTGTTTTAGCCACTAATATCATTGACATCTGTAGTGAGGACCTGCCACACACACACACACACACACACACACACACACACACACACACACACACACACACACACACACACACACACACACACACACTCCAGGAAGGACCTAAGCCTATCAGTGTATGTAGAGCATGTAGTAACACCTCTATCTCTGCTGAAGAAAAAGTACCGATGCTGTTTCACTGCCATATACATTCTTGTACCTGGGGACTAGCTGGGGACATACACCTATGTTTAGTATCTGTGCCGTTGTATGTCAGCCATGAGCTCAGTCCAACACATATATCAGAAGTAGCTAAAAAAGTGGCATATTAGCTACTAAATATTTCACAATCCACATCCCCACAGTAGTCCAGCTGAGACAGGTTAGGGACAGAATGTGGTGCAACATGCACCCTGTAATCTTTCTATACAGACCTGCTCCCCCAGTACAATACCAAAGAGTGTCCCACAGAACATATCCACAGCCTAAATCATTTAGCACGTGTGCCTCCCCAAATAACCTATTCTCTTTGTACTTTAGCTGAACTCCTGACTCCAGCACATCTCTGTCTATCTGTGTTACCAACAAACATGATTACTGTAGCAGTCTCTGATGCAGTAGTACATCTGGTGGGCTACTAATGGATGGACCCATGTCTTGTCTGCTCACATTCCCTTTTACAACTCCCTTTGGTGTGAATTCCATGGTCTGTAGGTTGCTGTAGAGCAACCCGCATATGTAAGGTAAACATGTCAGTTCTGCTTCTCCACCTTCCCCTAGACTGTGTCCCCTTACCATGGCTGCTGTAGAACATATTTTACCGTGGATAACACTCCAATAGCCTCTGTTAAACATCTGTAGCAAATTTGATTGCACAATGAGCATCTCAATGGTGACAGTAGCTTATATCATGATGCTGCTGAGCTCGTGACACAATAATTATGCTGATGAAGTAATTTCAAGGAAATGTTTCTGAATCGCAGACATAGTGCAGTGCATTTTCAGCTCTGCAGTGCATTACAGGGCTTGTGCTTACCTGCACACATGAATAGTAGACTATGAGGCATTCTGTGCATGCCTGGGAAACTTCATTATAGCCACACACCCTTGAGCTTTTGCAACCCACTCAATGGCCTACAGAGGCACATTGGCATGCTGGTACCATGATTTGCAGTGTGTTTTCGTGCTAATATATAGAATATATGTTAGCAGAGGCATGCTACTATGTGTGACAGGTTCGCATCTGCTCACTCTGCATTTCTGTTGTGGTTGCACGTATGCACATTGGTATTGGGCTTCATCATGCTGCCACGCTGCCTGGTGACGGATATGATGTAATTTGTTGACATACTTCTAAACAACTCATCTTCCATTTCCCTGCTGGCATCAACCTGGCACATGGCTACAGCTTCTGGAAGGGCTGAAGTTGGAAAGTCTCCTAAATGATGCAGTACAGACAAAAAGAATTTCTTCACCTGCTGTATATGTACAACACTGGGAGCATCCTGTTGAGAACTTGTATGAAGGCTCCCAGTTCAAGATAGATGCCCAGCATTGTCTTTCCTGATAATGATTGATGCCATGGGCATCAGTCAGTCTGGTGAGCTCTATGCTCACTAGTATAGTGTCCTGTCTGGTATGGTCAGACCAAAAAGCCATCACCTCTGTAATAAAAATCAGTTCTGTGTCCCCAGCTAACCGATAACATTTAAGAACTATTTTAAAGCAACTTCCTACTGAAAACCTGTCAAAATGTCAAGCCACCCAAACTCTAGTAATATAACTGCCTATGCAGAATTGTTCACAGAAACCCTGTATAATCATGTCAATAAATGCCAAGAGTCAGCTGTGCCTAGCAGAAATAAGCCTAGAATTAAACAAACAAACAAAAAAAAAAACACTGTGGCTTAATCCAAACATAAACAGCTTGTAAAACGAAAGAAAAAAGGTATAGCTAAATACCACGCCCATCATGATAAAAACACTCTCATCAACCTAAGCAATCAACTAAAATTAAGTTGACAAAAGCCATATTTGAGATAAAGATAACCGCCCAGGCAAAAGACAACCACAATGCTTTCTTCAGTAATGCCTAAAACCACAAAGGCAGCACACAGCCATATGCAGAACTGAGCCACCTACAAAGAGCCAGAAGATATAGCAAATCTGTTGCCCTACAAACTTAGCTTCAATATTACTTCCCACCTCTCTGTTCCCTGGTTGCCCCCCAGGAAATACCATAAAAAAAAAAAAAAAAAACTATCACTAGGAAGCAGGTCCTAGATGCATTCTACAAGGCCAAAAACACTGCATCAATGAGCCCTAAGTTTGACTAGTTTCATATGCAAAGTCATGGAAATGATTAATAAGGACATAGAAAACCTTCATACATTTGATCCAATCCAGTTTTGTTTTGTCAAGAACAGGTCATGCCTATTCAACATGGTGGACTTCTTTGAGAATGTCACCAAGGCAATAGATGAGGACAAAACTATGCATACTAACTACCTTGACCTGGTTAAGGCATTTGACACAATACCTCACTCAGTATTGCAAACAAAGTCACAAATATATGGATACACCCCATGTTAGACACTAAATAGCCAGCTGGCTCACAGATAGTACCCAGGAAATTAGGATAGGGGAGACCAACTCCACAAAGAAGATTGTCACTAGTGCAGTCTCTAAGGGCTCTATGTTGGGTCTACTCCTTTTGGCATCTACTTCTCTGAAGTCAAGGTCAATGTAAAGGGCCTCTACCTGATGAAGTCTGTAGATGATTGTAAACTAGGAATAGTCATACAGTCCCCACAAGACACTAATATCCTACAGGGAAAACTAACACAGACAAATGCCTGGTGCCAAAGTCACAGCATAAACCTCAATAACAAAAAAAAATAAATAAATGCATAATAGTACCTTTTGGGAAGTCAGCCATCCTTGGAAATTACCTCATAAATAACACACCCCTAAGAGTAGAATGAGTATTGAGGAATTTGGGTATGTAAGTAGGTAGTAACCTGGCTTTAGCTCAAAATGTATATAAGGTACTAACAAAATCATTCCATGTTGTTCAACTTATAAGCAAGAGCAAAGCATCAAGGAGGTCACTGGTCTGTATTCAGCCCTCATCAGGCCTATCATTGAATATAATGCCCCCTTATGTATGTACTTGACCAGCAACAGGCAACAACTGGAATGTCCACAGAGTTCCTTACAAAAAGAATCCAGGGAGTAAAATGTCCACTGCAGATCATCCCAAAGCCCTATCTCTATACTCTCTTTCCTACAGACTTTTGAGAGATGATCTATGCTGGCAGAAAAGACATCCTTGGATCCCACTCTAATGGACCTTTTACATATCTGCAAAATGAATAACACCAAAATTACTTAATCTAGGGATTTAAACTTTGCTTGCAATGTAAATAGAACAAGTTATTGGGACAGGTTGCTGTTTGTCTTTTGGCAGTCCGCTAATGACAGGTATGTGTCTCAAAAAATTCCCCTTCTCTAGAACAGGCTTCCCATCCATGTGAAGCAGAACTCTTCCCTAACACTATTCAAAAGTAACATGGACTGGTGCATGGGGGATCAGAAATACATCCTGGGTCGAGCAGGTTGTATGATCTCTCTCAAAACATGTATCAGCTGTATGTAGTGTAAAACTCTAACATGCTATTTTTACTGGTGACAGTTTTTCCCTAAATCTTCCTCTTCTTTCGGCTGTTCCTGTTAGGGGTCACCACAGCAGATCGTCTGTTTCCATTTCTTCCTGTCCTCTATATCTTGCTCTGTCACACCAACCACTTGCATGTCCTCTCTCACCACATCCATAAACATTATCTTAGGCCTTCCTCTTTTCCTCTTACCTGGCAGCTCCATCCTTAGCATCCTTTTCCCAATATGCCCAGCATTCCTCCTCAGCACATGTCCAAAAGCAATCTCGTCTCTCTGGCTTTGTCTCCAAACCGCCCAACCTGAGCTGACCCTCTAATATACTGATTCCTAATCCTGTCCATCCTTGTCACACCCAATGCAAATCTTAACATCTTAACATCTTTATCTCTGCCAACTCCAGCTCTGAGTCCTGCCTTTTTGTCAATGCCACTGTCTCCAACCCGTATAACATAGCTGGTCTCACTAACCTCTTGTAGACCTTCCATTTCACTCTTACTGGTACCCATCTGTCATAGATCACTCCTGACACTCTTCTCCATCCATTCCACCCTACATGTACACTCTTCTTCATCTCTCTTCCACACTCACTATTAATCTGAACTGTTGATCCCAAATATTTAAACTCATCCATCTTCGCCAGCTCTACGCACTGCATCCTTACCATTCCTCTATCCTTCCTTTCATTCACACACATATATTCTGTCTTAGTCCTGTTGACCTTCATTCCTCTCCCCTCTAGAGCATATCTCCACCTCTCCAGGGTCTCCTTAACCTGTTCCCTACTTTCACTACAGATCACAATGTCATCCACAAACATCAAAGTCCATGGGGACTCCTGTCTTTCAGTTATGTGATAACATGCTGAGTCTATCTTGTGCTGGAGAGATAATCTTTCCCCTACTTTTCAAGAGTCTTTGATTCACTTTCAACCAAGAAAAAGTACAGTAATCATTCTGCCTAATCAGATATGATCTTTAATTGCCAAACATTAAGTCATCTTTGTTTGAGGCCTGTGGCATACTGACATTTTACTGCCTTAAAATAATAATGTCTCTATTCTTACCTGGCAACTACGATGAGAAGAAAACAGGTCTTAAAAAAATGAACACGTTTTGTCAGACATGTTCTGTGGATTTGAGTTGACTCATGGGGAAAAACAGCCAGGGACTGATTTGTTCAATGAACTTAGACATTACTAATTCTTTAGTGGATTTTTCATACCTTTTATCTCTAGACAATAGTGAAAAATACCATGCAGGTTATGTGCCTTAAATTCTTTTCACAGTGCATATTATACTAATGTTTATACACTTTGCACAAAGGAAAATAACATAGTCATACAACCCTCATAGTATTACGATTAAAATAATAGGAATGTATAATTTAAGAGTCTAGGAGAATGTGGAGTTTCCTACTTTTTCATACTAGTTAATGCACAAGTTATACTCATTATGAATGTATGGTATGTTATGTGCCAAGATCTCAGAAATGATCATCATTTTGTACTTTCCATATATGAAAACTGTGTTCACTTACATGTAATAATCCATGAATTTATAAGAAATTGAAGAGCTCTGCAGCACAGTCCATATGTGTCATTGCACACATTTTTAACTTATTTCCTCCATTAAAGATCAAGTGAACTCAACAAATCACTGCTCTGTGTCACAAATAAGTATCACAGATTGCAACACTCATAACATTACACAGTTCGGCCTACTACCCTTTCATTTGTTCATTCAGTGCTCTATAAACTCCCTCAAACATTAATCCTCTGTCATACATCTCAATGGCATTCCTCCTGCCCACTAGCCATATGATCTTTGCCCTCCCCATATCACCTTTCACATACCAGCTAATTCTAACCATACCATTGAAAAACCTTTTTATAACATTGCCATTAATCAATACAGCTCTCAGACATACACACACACATACACACACACACACACACACACACACACACACACACACACACACACACACACACACACACACACACACGCAAGCATGCACACCCATGGGTATTGGTGTAACACACATGCAGTACACCACATGTTCATAGGTTCATAGGTAAGTACTAGGCTATCTGCCCAAGGGCATTTATAAGCCTAGCCAGAATGTGTTGGCTTTTGCCACCCCCTTAGATTAGTTCCCTGTGCCTCTGTCAAGTAGAGCCATTAGTTCCCTGTGCCACTGTCCAGCAGAGCCACTGCAGTGATCCCCGGGGTAAATTTTCTGTTTCCCATCCACCCATCAAGGTTTCTCTTGAAGAGTGTTAGTGAGGGGGCTCTCCCTGATGTATATTGGAATCCTGTTCCAAAGCATGGGGAGTATCTGGGAGAGGAATCTATCCCTCCAGCATGTCCTATTTATCATTGTGGTGAGGTTCATATCTCTAGAGCATGTGGTTCTCTGGGATTTGTTTTTTTTTTTTAGGTGGAGTATGTCCATCAATTCTGGGTTGGACATGGCCTTGTATGTCAGGCAGAGATCACCTCTGAGTAAACAGTATGCAACCGAGTACAGCTGGAGCTTCTTGAGTCGGGCTGCATAGGGCATCTGTTTGAGGCCATTAATCCTCTTGTTGAGGTACTTTTGTGGTCTTTCCAGCTGTTGCAGGTGTCTTGTAAGGTACATCCCAAATGGGGCATTGTATTCTATGATGGGTCTAATGAGTGATGAGCAGAGAGGCACAGTAACCTCTTTTGTTCTAGATGTGAACCCTTTTGTGATTAGGTGGGCCACATAGAAGGATTTTCTAACCACATTGACAATATGATTATCGAAGGAGAGATTACTATCTACTTCGGTCCCCAGATCCCTTATTACATTTTCTGTATTTAGGGGACTACCACCTATGTGGTAGTTCACAGGTACTTTATTTTTTCCAAAGGGGATGACTATGCACATTTTGGCATTTAGCTTGAGGCCATGATTTTGACACCAGGTATCCGTCTCAGTGAGACCCTTCTGGAGGGTGTCTGCATCAGCCGGAGAATCAGTTATGGCCCCTAGTTTGCAGTCATCTGTGAACTTGGTCAGCCATAGTCCTTCTATGTTTGCCTGTACCTCTGAGAAGTATATACCAAACAGGACTGAGCCCTGGGGGACGCCAATTGTAACCAGTTTAGAGTCGGATGTAGAGCCTGCAACTCTCACCATGTGGATTCTATCCATGAGACATTTGGCAACCCATCTCATGATGTAGGGGTTTATGTTCAAGCTGGTGAGCTTGTCTATAATACTAGAATGTGGAATGGTGTCAAAAGCCTTTGCGAGGTCTAGGTAGGCAATGTGGACCTCCTTTCCCTCATCTAATGCCTTGGTGACTGTCTCAAAGAAGTCCACCAGGTTTAGGAGGCATTATCTGCCCTTAACAAAGCCAAACTGGGTAGGGTCCAAAGTTTGGAGGTTCCCAAATTCTCTGTTAATGAGTTCCATGATGATACGCTCCATAGCCTTGCAGACCAGGCTAGTCAGGCTTATAGGGCGATAGTTCCCGGGGTCCGTTGTGGCTCCACCTTTGTGGAGTGGGATAACTGTTGCTGTACGCCAGTCTGTGGGTACATAGCCTTTAGAGAGGCTGTGTTTGAACAGTGTGTTTAGATGAGGGGTTAGTTCATTTTGGAGCTCATGTAAGACACAGCATGGGACACCGTCCGGTCCCATTGAAGCTGTGTTTTTGGCTTTGGATAGGGCTGTTTTAACCTGTGTGTGATTGACAGGGCCCTACATTCTTCTGGTATAGTTATGGGCCCTTTAGGGGGTGAGAGAGGGGTTAAGTTTGCACTAAACCTGTCTGCCAGAATGTGGCAATATCAGTCGGTTCAGTGTATTTTGTGCCATTCTGCACTAACGCAGAGCAGATCTGAGAGTTTCCACTTAGGTTCTTGACATAGCGAAAGAACGCGTTGTGGTTATCTTTGGAGTGATTGGCAATTTTTCTTTCGAAACTAGCCTTGGATGATTTAATGATGGATCATAGTTTCTTGCTGATACTGATCAGGAATGTCTTCCCTTCTTGGGATTTTACTCTTTTCTGTACTAGTTTCCTTTTTCTATTGTATAGCTTGTTTATGGCAGGGGTCCACCAGACTGGTTTCCTTTTCTTTGAGGAATGAGTCTTGGTTTTACTTGGGATAGCACAATCCATGCATTCCTGCAGGTGCTCATAGAGTGCCTTTGTAAAGGTTTCAGAAGCTTGGACAGCATTGTCCTTTAGCATGGGGGCTGTGAACCTTTTCACCTCGGTCTTAAGTAATGTGAAGTTTACTTTTGAAAAGTTTTTCATGGTGGTTTCCTTGATTGGGGGTGGGGGGCGGAATGTGGATATCCAGAGTGACTAGTCTATGGTCTGATCTAACCAGCGAGGGGTTGACCTCTGGTTTGGAACACCAGTCGCCCATGTTGGTGATGACCAGGTCCAATATGTTGTTCCCTCTGGTGGGGGTGTTGACCAGTTGATCCAGGGCATTCGAGTTTATAAATACTAGGAAGCGTTGGGCAAGGGAGTTAGTACTTGAGTAGTTCTCCCAGTTTATGTTTGGGTAATTGAAAGCACCCAGTATTAGGGTGTTTGGTAGGACCTTCATATTTCCCAGTGTTTCCAGAAATGCAGAATGGGGGTCCTGGGTCATGGTGGGGTAATCTGTAGCAAGATAAAATTTGGATTGCAGTTTTGCCCATTGTGAGTTGCACATGGATGATCTTTGATGCATTGTGCTGCTCCTCTAACCTGGAGGTGTGGGTATCCTTGATGAATATGGATACACCCCGGTCTTTTGTGTTTCGGTCCTGGTTCTGTGGCCAAAAGGTATGGTATGAGGTATAGCCTAGTAGTGCTGGGGTACTCTCAGGAGCCTTAAACCAGGTTTCTGTTACTGCAGAGATGTTGTTGCTCTCCATACTGAGGAGTGCCTCGAGTGCATGCATTTTGAGGTTTAGACTTCTGGCGTTGAGTAGCATTACCCTCAGTTTTTGGTTACTTGTGCTATTTATGGTGGTGGGTTTGTTTTTTGAGCCTTGCTTAAAAAAGGCACTATGGGGGTGGCAAGAGCATTGGCCAGTATTCAAAAGCCTAAGGGTGACAGGTGCAAGCCGTCTCTTGTGAAGCAACATGGCTTGTCGAGCATGTCATCCCAGGCAGACAGATACTGGATCCCCTTTGAATGACACCAGAAACTTACCCAATTGTTGAAATTGATATTTTTTTCTTTATACTGTGGCATCATTCTTGGTGAGGGCAGGATGCTACTCAGGGTCAGGGTCATACCAGCCTGGGCTACATGATCAGAGAGCTCTTCCATGTCTCTTTTCCTGTAGCCCAGGGAGGTACGTCTGAGGTCATTCATACCAACATGGACAATGACAGAGTCATATTTGTACTTGTTCTGGAGTGATCTGAGTGCTTGTGTTATGTGGCGGATCCTGGCGCCCGACAGGTAGCTAACTGTAACCTTCTCCTTGTCCAGCCTAGTTAGTGGGACATCAGTGTGCCTGACTATGGAGTCGCCTATTACTAGTGTGTTGGGTATGTTATTTTGCCTTAAGTACTGTGATTGTGTGGCACACTGGTTTTGTGAAGTATGTGTTTCATGGTTGGTGATGGGGTGTGGAGGTTGCTTGGATGTCTGCTTTGGAGGTCTCTGTTGCTTTTGCAGATTTTTATTTAAAGCCTCCGAGTATGTTTTCATGTATGCCTTCACTTAAATCTCCTCTAACCCTAAACCACATACATGTATGCAAACACTCCTACCCCAATGGGAAAACCTTCAGAATTTATGAAGGTTTTGGGATTAGTTTCCCAGACCCTCACTTATCTTATCAGAATACATTTGATGTACCATTCATCCAAAATAATCATGGAAGATGGAGCTGAAGGCTGAACAGGTTAAACATCATAACCTACCCACTTTAAATTGTGTAGTTTTTCACCCATATAACAGGCTTTGCTCATTAGCCTAGGGGAGTTGAGAGGGATCACACACACACACACACACACACACACACACACACACACACACACACACACACACACACACACACACATACACACACACACATTTACCAAGACCATTCATACCCTTAAGACTTGTACACATACTGCCAACACATACACAAACGCACACGTCCCACCACCACTTTCTCTCTGCAGACATTTGCATGATCTTACCTTTAACATGGTTTCTTCCCCAACTAACTACAAATAGGGAAACATATCATGTCAGCTGGGTTCATTAATACAGCTGGCTGTACTAATTTGCTCAGCCAAGAAACACATAGTATCCCTCAGCTGTGTGAATCCTTTAACTCATTACATCCGACTGCAGTTAACTCCCACTGATGCCTCTAGGCGTCAAATATTGCTTGTTCATATTTGCATCAATTCCAAAACCATGCTATGTGCAAGGTTTTATAAGATTTCTTAACGCTTATACAATGGCAAACTCAACTGCATTAATATTTGACCTCTGTCTAGTGCATGTAGAAAGATGTTAACTTGTTTTTTTATAATATTAATTTACATAGATATAATTTTTGCATTTTTCTAAATATCCCAAAAAACAAGCAACACAGACAGAGGTCCTTAGCCTCAGATGAAAGCTCTCAGCTTGATCAATAAAATGCTGCTGACAGTATGTGTGTAAGTTGAGTGGTTGCTGAGATATTGTAAGTTGTTTATAAAATATTATAAACGTAATACTTAGTGTATTTACTGTGATTTTAAAAAATTCTGTTTAATACCTAGAACCTAAAGAATACTACCACTATAAAAATAGTTTATGCTGAAGAGTTTGCCATTTATACTTCTTTCATAACCCCTGTGGTTACAGAGATATGAACATTTGCTTGAAATGTGAGGGCATAATTTGATTCTGTCAAAAGGCTTAGGCTCTGCCCATTGGAAGTTACAGTGCAAACTTCGTGAGGTCCATTGGAGTGAATGAGTTAAAGCAGGTAGTTCTGGAGGGACAGCGTACATCTACTTAGCATAGGCTATGCACCTGGAATGCCTCAAAAACACTCAGCATGGCCATTGAGATGGCCCACTGGGGTGATTCTGCAAAATGATAGACCTGTTTATGAAATAGAAAGGGCTATCACCAGTGGAAAACTGACCATGTGAACAATTACTTATGGCAGTGGCTGATTCTGAATCCTACCCTTTGCATGTTTCACTCATGGGACTTCAGGTGATGAGAAACTGTTTCATTTGATTTGTAATTTTCCAGGGATATTGATTTTTATTCTAAGA
>NC_056744.1:503178616-503250779 GCF_019279795.1 Protopterus annectens
ACTCTCCCACTATTTAAGAAACAACTTTCAATACATCTTAATAAATTCTGGCTTTGCTTTTGTACCAACCCAGACTAGCCTGTAGACACCCTGATGTTTGTCATAAACTTTTTTCATCTACTTGTATTTCATCTTCTACTTCAACTGAGATATTATCCCTCTATTGTAAATATTACTTAACTCACTAGAAAAAAAAAAAAAAAAAAACACGCACAGGAATTGTTTGTGTTTATAATTTGATACCTTATTATATTGTTTTGCTAGTTGCTAACCTCTGACCTCACTTCTTTCTGACCTAGAATGATTCTGATTAGTTAAGATCCTTAATATTTGTACTTACATTTTTTCCCTTTGTATAATACATTTGTACTTTGTCTTTTTATGTATTTCGAATAACTGTTTTTATCCTCTGGAGCTTTTCTCCCCGGGCCTCCACTGAAAATGGACATTAATCCAGCTGGACTAGCCCGGTCAACAAATGTAAAATAAAATAAATAAAAAATAAATCAGTCATGGCCACCGTCATGTTATACCACAAGAGTTGAGCTTTAAAGAAGTTTGCATTTGTACACCAGCACTGATTCACTGTATGTGGTGTTTTTTCTTTTCTCCATGGCTATACAACTGTGGAATTGGAATGTATATATATATATATATATATATATATATATATATATATATATATATAATTACGTGGGGTTGGAGGAGGCAGAGATTTTTGTGGTGTATGGGTTGTGTAGAATGTTTTCAATGAAAAGGCTTATAGCTTTTCACCCAAATGTATCTTCAATCAAATACACTTTCCATCATTTCTTCTGACTATTTGTGCTTCAATCAAAATTACTGTTTACAAAATGATATACACTTATATATATATATATATATATATATATATATATATATTTAGATAACATACATATATATCCACAACCCCTTTTTCCAATTTCTGCACAGGGTCAGGGTGCCACTTCAACAGTGACAATCATCTAGAACCAAGATTTACACTGCCGTGTGGCTTGCCCTGCCATGGCAGTTCTTGCACACCACACACACATTCATACTTATGGTTAATTTACCTACTGCATGTCGTTGGAATGTAAGAGGAGGAAACTGGAGCATCTGTTGGAAAAGCCCACAAGATATACATATATATATATATATATATATATATATATATATATATATAGATATATATATAAAATATATAGATAGATATATGGATATACTTCACATGACTGAAAACTCAAAATACTTGACTGAGACCACAATACTTAATTTTCAAAATACTGAAAACTCATTTGACTGTCTCATTATACTGAAAGCTTGCAATGCTGAATTTCAAAATATTGAATTTTAAGCCATAGACATGCACACTTGCAACACCAATGACTAACTCTTTCCAAAGCTTAAAAACTATTTACTTACCCTCTTAACAGAAATTGGATGATATAAAACCAAATTAGGTGTGGGGTTATGCCCCCCCACACCCCCTAATGTGCGGGGGTGGCTCTGCCCACAACTATATATATATATATATATATATATATATATATATATATATCCTAACTCCAGGATCGCACTACAGTGGGGAAAAGGACATATACCTTTTACTTGCCTTACAGTATTGTACACACTGCCACTACTGCTGGGAGCGCACAAAATGTTCTCCATATTACTTTAGATACTTCCCATAAAAATGTAAAGAGATATACCCACATTTAGAAACACTACAACACTACTTTCTATGCTACTGTATCAGTATTCTGACAGTCAGTACTTTAAGTTACAGTAATTTTTTTTTTCACAAGGAAGTCACAGGTGAAGGAAAACACACATCATGTCTATCCCTTAAAATTCAGTATTTTGAAATTCAGCATTGTAAGCTTTCAGTATAATGAGACTCAGTCAAATGAGTTTTCAGTATTTTAAACATTAGGTATTGTGGTGTCAGTCATGTGAAGTAGACCCATATATATACAGTTGACCATCATAATGTTGAATGACAAAATGTCTAACTATAATTTGGTTGAAAAATTAGATCCCAAACCAAAACATTGAATGGTCAAAATGTCTGCAATCATTACATTGAAAAAGCAATGAGATCAACTCTACTATTTTGCAGGAGGGCTACTTAAATATATCAACTCTGAGATCGCACTACAGTGCAGAAATGGGCAAATTCGATAATTTTGACATTGTGAGTTTAGACTAATTTAATTTTAACATTTTGATCAATCGATATAGTGTGTTCAACCAATTCAGTTTCAACCGTTTGTTATTCAACATTCTGATGGTAAACCATATATAAACACACACATATATATGTATATATATATATATATATATATATATATATATATATATATATAAATGTACATGTATATCTACAGACATGATATGTGGCATGTGGTAGCCTAAGCAGTATGACCATAAGTGTGAACAATATAACAATATTGAGCAGTGTAATGCAATGTGTAACATAGTGTTAATACTGGGTCATACATATTAGTAATGCAATTACTGTAAATACAAGTTAACTGTCACATACCTCTCCTCAGCAGTAGTAGTAACTGTACTAATATCTCATACTGATATAGTAGACTTTGTCATGCTGTGTATGTGTATGAAACTAAGCAGTTATGATTTGCATATTACCCAACCACTCTTGAGTATTTGCTGCTCACTTGTAAGAAAGGTGATATGATTACACAGTAGGAGATATGTGACACTCAGTGTATCCCAGCAGTGGCATGCAAAGGTAAAATGAAAGATATTCATCATGCATTATGTTTGTGGAAACGATTTAGCAACCACATGTGTAAAGAGTATTATGGATATATAAAATAATCGGTTCTAGACTTTTTATCAATAATGGCACTTTGCTAATCCTTGTTGATATGAAGTATTGTAGTTAAGTCATGTATCATAGATGGTGTATCCCTGCATTCATTTTAATATGTAGTGTAGGATGTATGCTGCTATTATATTTATGGTGAAGCTGCTTGAGGTATATGCAGTTACTACTAGTGCATGAATGTTGGAGATCCATAAAGGACTTGTGTTTCTCTGACTTTGTTGGCTATTTAATGTGAATTATGGCAGGCAACACTATTATAAGATTATCCCATGATAAATGACTAACAATAAGGTAGGTGCATAGGAAACTGATACACTATAATGAGAAACTTTATTCTCCCACAATTAGACTCTCTATGTAGATAGACAAGTTTTTTGTTTTATTATTATTAATTTGCAATGGTTTGTAATGGTTTCATCTACTACTTTATGAGAACATGCTTAGTTGTTTCATGATTTAATATGAAATACAAATTCAACATAAACTTGACTAAAACACTGCCTGCGGCAGGAAGTCAAAACATTATATTCTGATAATGTTCTGTCCTCTACAGGCGTAGTCTCTACAAAACAAAAACAATATCTAAGTGCCAGTACAAATGCAAAAGTACCTGCTAGTCATTTCATTAAAGGCAAGCTTAATGTTCTAAAGTCATATCCCATCGTTAAAATTCCATCAATTCGATGTAGAGTGTAGATTCTGTGACTCGACCACATCATTCCTTATTAGATTACCTTCAGTCCCCTAGATATACTAATCTGAAAAGTGCAATTCTGTTCTGCTCAAGATGCATTGAAATACATTTTCTTGCAGTACAGCCTGTTAGGGTAAAAGGTAATTCTAGTATTTCTGATGGGAAATGGGAAATTATATAGACTAAAATGTTTATGATATTCCTGAGCAAGTAGAGAATGTATGTTATATATCTGACAATCCTTTACATAAAAGTTATCAAAATCTCAAGCCAACATGAAATTTTCATTTACACAATGCCAGGAATCATTTTAAAAACAATAAGTCAGAATCTTATACATTTCAAGACAGAAAGCATGCTGAAATAAATCTACATTCCTGTCTCCTAGAACACATAAATATGTTATAAGTTTGGATGTCAACAACAAATGCAAGTTCAATACTGTCTTTTTAGCTCATTTCACTTACTGTCAGAGAAATAAACATATTCTTAGAAAATAATATAAATATGTATGGGCTTTATAGTGAGGACAGCTAGTAGTAATAAGGTTGGCAGAACTCTAAATAAAGGACCCCCAAGGTTGAAATTTGTAGTTGCAAAAAACAGCTCTATCTTCCTTCTTTTGAAAACACACCCAGATGGCAACTTCGCCTTAGCCTTCATTTCAGTACTGAAACAGGTTGCTTCCCTTTGAAAAACATTCCTCCACAAATCAGTAACAAAACTATTCCTCTTCAGAAAGAAAAATTGAATTGCTATTTTCTTAATATTCTGAAAGTTAGTTTAAGAATTTAGAATATATGATCATAAAAATGGATTGCTTCACAATAAGACACGGGCCTTTTCGTAATTAACATGCACATAATTGACATAAAAAAGAGTGACATCACTTGAACAATAACAATATTCAGTATTCGAAAGTCAATAAAATGTCATTTTTGCAAGGGGGGGTGTACTGTACTGCACCCCCTGAGATGGACTATATTCTTCCCACACACCTTTGCTACTTTTATGTACCAATTCAAATGTCATTGCATCACAGTGATAGGAATAATCCCCAGGAAACCACAACCGCCATCTTCTGTAGCAAATTCTGGCAATCACACACTAGTGAACACACAAAAGAATGCCATTCTTTTGTGTTTCGAAATCAAGCCATCACTTCACCCAAATAAATAAATAAATACAAAAGTGCCATAACAGGAGAGAGAAATGGTGTGTAAGTAATGAAGGAAACTTTGCATTTAATTTCTTCCTCTTTTTGCCTCAGTGCTAGAATTAGGAAAAAAAGGGAAGCCATGATCATGTCCTGCCCTCCTCTGTTTACTATGTATGGGCGACAAACCCCTATGCTTATTGTAGATCAATATATGTGTATATACCTTTAATAAGCTATTGAAGAGTTTGCACAAGTGTATAAATAGTGAGCACATGAAAGCTAGACTGACATTTTGTAGTAAGCAGTTGAGATATAAACATGTATGTATATAAGGTGTGTCTGTTAGCTAGTTCGTTCATATTTAATGATGCTGCTATCCATCCTGATGTGTTTCTATGTATTAAAGCATCTAAACAAAAACCCCAGCCTTCTTGTCATATGTATTAGAGATGAACAAGTGACACTTATTAACAAAGAATACAGCCTGGCAAATGTGCATGATGAACAACTCATTAAATATTCGGCTGTGACTGAAGCAGGGAGTGCAGAAAGAGTGGCCACAGGGATTTGGGAACAGCAGAAAGGCTCATCTAAGAACAACTAACCCTGATGGTACTCAGAGCAATCTCATGCACTCAGCAGCAGCTAAAATAAGAAAATATGTGGCAGCCTCACGGGGTCATCAGATGTGTTGATCTATATTATGACCCAGTGATACATACATGCTTGGAATGTTGGGCCACGGAGGTGGTGGCACAATCAGGGATGCAGAAGGCAATGGAGAAGGAGGCATTAAACACACAGATATAAATGTCAACTAACTGAAGATAAAAAATGTAAAAGAAAGGAAAATGGCTGGGGGGTGGGGGGAGTACCACTGCATCACCCAAATGCAGGTACAACATCAGCAGAGTCTGACCACGTTACCTGTGCTACAATGCAAATATCAGGACTCAAGCACCCTACTCAAAATAAAGTGCCTATATGCAACACCTATGGGACATGAGGCCACATTATTTACTTACACTGTAAAAAGCACTTAATTTACAGGCTGGGCTACAGCAACATCAGTGAAAGAAAAGGCTTTAGGAAAATGCGCAGCAGATGGTGGTCACACACATGCTGAATGAAAGAAAAAAAAGACAAAAAAGCATACAACATTAAGAGAACTTGAACCAGCAACCGTCCTCACTACTAGCATGCAAAACATTTCACTTATAGACTGAGCTGCAGGCACAGTGAAGTAATAAAAGGCTTCAGGAAATACAGAGTAGACGGGTGTGAAGAAGAAGAGACAAAAAGCATAAAACACTGAGGGGACTTGAATCCGCACACTTCTATACTTGTAGTTTGTAAAACACTTTATTTAAATGCTGTGCTACAGCAGCAGTGACACAAGTACCTCCAGGGGAAGCCACAGCAGTTGGAAGTTGCACACTTACAGAATGAAAGAATAAGAGAGTCAACAATAACTCCTCAGGACATCACTTTTGGGGTCTACTCTCTCATCCACAGGCATACTTGGCATTGCCATACTTAGCAAAGTGAACTGCTCAAATCCTGGCATTTGTACCCTATGTTGCATTTGCTGACAGCTGTGCAATGATGCTCAGCTAGTTTGTGCTCAGTGCTGGCTGAGACTAATATATATAGTGTGTTATAGTGGTTCTGCTTAGTATGTGGGCATTTGGAATGTGACAACCTAGTTCTTTGCTATACGACTGCAGTGCTAGTGCTTGACAGTTGTGCCTGGGCATTGTACATGGGCATGTTTCTTTCTACTAGTTTTTGCCTTTGCTTAACATGCCGTGTGGAGTGAATGCAGTGGACAGCCTTGAGGTGTCTGGGTTGGACAATTCTGGGTCGAATGGGAATATCATCCTACTATTACAACAAATTAGTCAGCAGCTACTTGAACATTCCAACCAAATTAAAGCTTTGGATGCCTCTAGTACTGGTTACAATGGACAGAATTTGAGTCTGGGTTTACCCTTGACTCAGCCTACACCACAGTCTTTTGCTCAGATAGTGCGTGAACAGAATACAGCAGTAAGTCACCCTATGCATGGTGTAAAAAATGTTGTTGGACTGAAAATCCTTTTTCTTTCACACAGAATTATATGCAAGAATTTAATGCTGGTGCAAACCAATTACCTTCTGATGATACTCCACTGACTGAAAAGCTGAAGAAATGTGATGCACTACTTAAGTTATAAGGAGCTGCAACTTGAAAACTGCTATTTGCAATGGAATATTGAACTTAAACATGTCCCTAAGGGACTTAGACTGTGGCACTACCCTAATGGTAATTCTTTTGGGACAGAATTTTATTGGCAGCTGCATAATATCTTCGACAATGCTGGCTTTGATATGATGAGATTATTGATTAAATATAATGACACACTTCTGTTTGATCTGAATAAATTGTTAGAAGCATTGAATTCAAGTATCCCAAGTGATTTATTATTTGAACACTATCAAACGAACTTCGACAACATTATTAATAAAATAAAACATATATGTAAGGACATTTTATTTATTTATTTATTTATTTATTTACATTTGTTGACCGGGAGAGTCCAACTGGACACAGGTCTGTTTTCAGCAGATGCCTGGGGAGAAAAGCTCCACACTAAGTATTACTTAAATTATACAGTTAAAAAACATAGCATTTAAAATATAGACATTAGTCTATCTGAAGACATAAGACAAGAATAAGACATAGATGTAAAACAGCTGTAGGACATAGTATAATTTTAAAATACGGTGACATATATTAAACATGGTTACAAATGTAGTTGAGATTCATCAGTGAACAATTGATACAATCTGTTTTTGAGGTACATAACAGAAATTAGCAGTTGTTGCTACAAGAAGTTAGCACTATGTGGTAGGTAGCTGTGAACATGAGTAGCCAAGTTTGCTAAGAGTAGGTTGTTGATAAGGGGACGAGAGAGGTAGTGGGTGGGTGGAGTGGATGGTATTGGGGGGGGGGTTGCAAGGGCATATCTGACAAGCTTTTAAGTGTGATTTTAGTAAGGATTTGAATTGAGGATGGGAGGGAGTTCCAGAGTTGGGCTATAGTGTAGGAGAATAATGCTTCTCCAGCAGAGTTAATGGCTCTTGTGACCTGTAGGAGGTTTTTGTGACTGGATCTTAGTGGTCTCGTGGTTATGTAGGGTTGGAGTAGATTCTGGAGAGATGGGACTTTTAGTGGTTGGTTTATTAGTTTGTGGGCGAGTGTGAGTTGGTACCATTGATGGAGGTGGGGGAGCTCTAGCCAGCTCAGTTCTGCTAGCGAGAGACAGTGGTGAGTATGTTAAGAAGCCCCTGTGGTAAATTTGGTGATTTTGTTGTAGCAGGTTTCGAGCTTATTTAGGCTGCATTGTCTAAGGTTAATAAATATTGGAGAGGCGTAAAGTAGGGTGGAGATAAGATGAGAATTTGCTACCGAAATTTTAGCTGCTTTGGTAAGTAGTTGCTGATTTCTATATAATGCTCCTAGATTTTTGTGCACTTTTTTAATGGTCATGGAAATGTGAATGTCAAAGTTCAGTTTATTGTCTATTTCTACTCCTAGTAATTTGGTGTGTTCTGTAGGACGGATGGTGGTGTTGTCTTTTGCTGTGATGTTAAAGTGAGAGCTGTCTAGGGTAAGTTTGGTGGGTTGGAAGATTAGTAATTTTGCTTTGTTTGAGTTGAGTATTAGTTGGGCATCGAATAACCAAGTTTCAATAGAGGAAAATGCTTCCTGTGTGACTTTTTGCAGTTTGGGTAGGGAGTGGGCTGTGCGGATGATGGTTGAGTCTTCTGCGTATTGTATGACTGTGCCATGTGTTGTGGCTGAGGCTAGGTTATTGGTGAAAATAAAGAAGAGTAGGGGTCCCAGGATGGACCCTTGGTGAACCCCTATGGAGACTGATAGTTGGGGGGATAGGTCGTCCTGCCAAACAACTGCTTGTTGGCGGTCAGATAGGTAACTCTGAAACCAGTTGATGACTGGTTGAGAGAAGGATAGGTTATCGAGAAGAGAGATGAGTTGTTTGTGTGGGACCATGTTGAAAGCTTTATAGAGGTCTAGGAAGGTAGCTGAGTAGAGATAACCTGCATTTTTATTTTGTAGGATAGTGTTAGAGAAAGAGAGTAAGATGGTGTTGGTGCTATGGTTAGGTTGGAAACTGTGTTGTGTGTTGGAGAGGAGATTTTTAGCAAGGAGGTGATCTGAGACTTGAGAATGGATGCATCTTTCTAGTATTTTGGAGAGTGGCGAGAGAATAGCTATGGAGCGGTAATTGGTTAGATCTGTGGAGGGGCCTCCTTTGTGTAGGGGAATTATATGTGAGACTTTCCATAGTGTGGGAACATAACTTTCTGACAAAGATCTGTTAATCAAAAGCAATACCGGGTAGGCTAGAGAGTCAGCTGCAAGTTAAAGGTATTCACTTGGGAGGTTGTCTGCTGCTAATCTGATAGGTTTAAGTTTAGTTAATAGTTGTTTTATTTTGGAGGCAGGAACAGGAGAGAAAGAGAAGCTAGTGTGGAGATTGTTATCTGTAGTTGATGGTGTGGGTTTATGGGGGATTGTGTTTTCTAGCTAGTGATAGTACGGTTTGTGTGAAGTGATTGTTGAAAGAGGTAGCAATATTTTCAGAGGAGTGAGTTAAGTTAGGAGTTGGTGTATTTACTTTACCTGGGTGGAGGATGGAGTTTATTGAGGACCAGAGTTGTTTGGGGTTGTGTTGGGAGAAGGTAATGGCAGACTGGTAGTATTGGATTTTGTCCTGTTTTATAAGCTTTTTGGTTCTATTGTGTAGATCTAGGAATTTTTGCCTTCTAGAAGGGTTTTTGGTTTTGCGCCAGTTGTCCCAGGCTTTATCCCTGTTTTTCATTTCAAACTAAGTGTTTTTTGTAGCCATGGGGATGGTTGGGCTCTAGTTCAGGAATGTCTTATGGGGGAGTGGTAATTAAGGATGCTTAGGAATGTTTTATTAAAGTAGAGAACTGCGACATCTATTTAAGGTATTTTAGAGGTTGCCAGTTACAGTCTTTTAGGGATGAGCTGAATGAGAGAGGTTTGAAGTTAGTTTTTTTTGCGTATTTGACAGTAGATGATGGGTTTCACTTTATAAAGGTGTTTTCTTAGTAGGAAAGTTGGGGAGTGATCACTGAGGCTGTCAGATAGGCAGCCTGCTATATATGACTGGGGGCTCTTATTGACCAGTATCCAATCAAGGGTAGTGTGTTGGAGTTTTTATTTATCCTAGTAGGTGACTGGACTAGTTGGGTGAAGCCATGAAGGTTTACATGATGGGTTGGATGGTTGCTAGAACAGGATTGCCAGTCAGTGTTGAAGTCTCTTAGAATTAAGGTTTCTTGGGTAGGTGGTGGATAGTCCAGCTGAGGAGGTTTTCAAGTGGAGGGATGTTTTGGCCAGGTGGGAAGTAGCAACCTATTATGTTTAAGGTTTTATTTTGGTGTTGTTAGTGCATATGCTCCACAAGTTGGGAGTGCGATGGATGAGAAAGAAAAATTTTGGAGTGAGTTGGATGAAGTGGTGATGACTGTACCCAAGGGTGAGAGACTGGTGATTGGAGCAGATTTCAAATGGCATGTTGGTGAAGGGAACAGAGGGGATGAGGAAGTTATGGGTAGGTATGGTGTTAAGCAAAGTAATGCAGAAGGTCAGATGGTAGTGAATTTTGTGAAAAGGATGGACATGGCTGTGATGAATATGTATTTTAACAAGAGGGAGGAGCATATTGTGACATACAAGAGTGGAGGAAGATGCACACAGGTGGATTATATCTTATGTAGAAGGGCCACTCTGAAGGAGATTGGAGACTGTAAAGTGGTGGCAAGGAAAGTGTAGTTAGGCAGCATAGGGTGGTGGTTTGTAGTATGACATTGGTGATCAAGAAGAGGAGGATGAGTGTGAGAGCAGCACCAAAGATCAAATGGTGGAAATTGAAAAAGGGTAATTGTGACGTGATGCTCAGGGAAGAGTTAAGACAGGCACTGGGTGGCAGTGAAGAGTTACCGAATAGCTGGGTAACTACAGCAGAGCTAGTAAGAGAGATGGCTAGAAAGGTGCTTGGTGTGACATCTGGAAAGAGGAAGGAGGACAAGGAGACCTGGTGGTAGAATGAAGAAGTACAGGAGAGTATACAGAGAAAGCAGTTGGCGAAAAAGAAGTGGGATTGTCAAAGAGATGAAGAAAGTAGACAAGTGTATAAGGAGATGAGGTGCATGGCAAAAAGAGAGGTGGTGAACGCTAAGGATAAGGCGTATGAAGAGTTGTATAAAAGGTTGGACACTAAGGCAGGAAAAAAGGACCTGTACCAATTGGCTAGACAGAGGGACCGAGCTAGTAAAGATGTGCAGCAGGTAAGGGTGATAAAGGATAATGAGGGAAACGTACCCACAAGTGAGGAGAGTGTGTTGAGCAGATGGAAAGAGTACTTTGAGGGGTTGATGAATGAAGAGAATGAGAGGGAGAGAAGGTTGGATGATGTGTGGATAGTGAATCATGAAGTGCAGTGGATTAGCAAGGAGGAAGAAAGGATAGCTATGAAGAGGATGAAGAACAGAAAGGCTGTTGGTCCAGATGACATACCTGTGGAAGCATGGAGGTGTTTAGATAAAATGTCAGTGGAGTTTTTAAATAGATTGTTTAATGAACTCTTGGAAAGTGAGAGGATGCCTAAGAAATGGAGAAAAAGTGTTTTGGTACCAATTTTTAAGAATAAGGGTGATGTGCAGAGCTGCAGTAACTACAGAGGGATTAAACTGATCAGTCACAGCATGAAGTTACGGGAAAGAGTAGTGGAAGCTAGGTTAAGAAGGGAGGTGATGACTAGTGATCAGCAGTATGGTTTTATGCCAGGAAAGAGCACTACAGATGCAATGTTTGCTCTGAGAGTATTGGAGAAATCTGGAGAAGTGCAGAGAAGGTCAGAAGGAGTTGCATTGTGTCTTTGTGGATTTAGAGAAAGCATATGACAGGGTGCCTAGTGAGGAGTTGTGGTATTGTATGAGGAAGTCACGAGTGTCAGAGAAGTATGTAAGAGTGGTACAGGATATGTACGAGGGTAGTGTGACAGAGGTGAGGTCTGCGGTGGGAGTGACAGATGCATTTAATGTGGAGGTGGGATTACATCAAGGATTAGCTCTGAGCCCTTTCTTATTTGCAATGGTGATGGACAGGTTGACAGATGAGATCAGACAGGAGTCCCCGTGGACTATGATGTTTGCAGATGACATTGTGATCTGTAGTGAGAGTAGGGAACAGGTGGAGGAGACCCTGGAGAGGTGGAGATATGCTCTAGAGAGAAGAGGAATGAAGGTCAGCAGGACTAAGACAGAATATATGTGTGTGAATGAGAGGGAGGATAGAGGAATGGTGAGGATGCAGGGAGTAGAGGTGGCGAAGGTGAATGAGTTTAAGTACTTGGGATTAACAGTTCGGAGTAATGGTGAGTGTGGAAGAGAGGTGAAGAAGAGAGCACAGGCAGGATGGAGTGGGTGGAGAAGAGTGTCAGGAGTGATTTGTGACAGACGAGTATCAGTAAGAGTGAAAGGGAAGGTTTACAAGAGGGTAGTGAGACCAGCTATGTTATATGGGTTGGAGACAGTGGCATTGACAAAAATGCAGGAGTCAGAGCTTGACGTGGCAGAGTTGAAGATGTTAAGATTTGCACTGGGTGTGACGAGGATGGACAGGTTTAGTAATATGTATATTAGAGGGTCAGCCCAGGTTGGAAGGTTTGAAGACAAAGCCAGAGAGGCAAGATTACGTTGGTTTGAACATGTGCTGAGGAAGGATGCAGAGTATTTTGGGAAAAAGATGCTAAGGATGAAGCTGCCAGGTAACAGGAAAAGAGGAAGGCCTAAGATAAGGTTTATGGATGTGGTGAGAGAGGACATGCAGGTGGTTGGTGTGACAGAGCAAGATGCAGAGGACTGGAAGAAATGGAAACAGTTAATCTGCTCTGGCGACCCCTAACCGGAGCAGCCAAAAGAAGAAGAAGATACATTATTTCTTCCTTACCTATTTGGGAAGCTGCTAACTTTAAGATCTGGATGTCTAGATGCTGTTTAAATATTATAGCTATACCACCTGCTTTTTTGTTTAGTCAGTCTACTCTTAGTATATTGTAACAGGTATGGAGGATTTGCTCATTAGAAATGTGAGGTTTTAACCATGTTTCTGTAAGGATCACTACAGCAGAGGAGTAGAAGTCTATGGTGGCATGGAATTCATGCACCTTGTTGCATATACTTCTAATATTTAGGCTTATCAGAGGGAGGTCAGTTGGCTTTCTATTGGTTGTGATTTGGGGAAGATGTGGTTTGTAGTCTGATTATGAGGGAAGGGGTTGGAGATTGAGGAGCCAGGATTGGGATGAATGTCTCCACTGAGTGCTAGGTTGAATAATGATGAGATTATTAGTTTTATCAATTTCTGGATATGCTTGCTTACAAGGGAAGTTTTTTGATTGTGTTCTGTGGGTAATAGGTACGGTGGTAGGGTTGTTATGTTAAGTTGTGGGGTTGTTTTTAGTTTAGGTATTCTGGTCTGTAGTCTATATAGAGGGTGTATCAGGAAGGTTGTTGACCTGATGGGAGAGTAGTAGAGTAGAGGTGGGATATGAGTGGTGGTGTGTGTGGTGGTACAGTAGTAGTGGTTGAGTGCGGGAATGGTGAAGGTTTGGTAAGATGTGATGTATGCAAGGAGTGTGCATGCATTGAGTATAGGTATGGTGTGCTTGTACATATTAGCTGAGTAGGAGGGATAGTAGTGAGAAGCTGTAGGAGGTAGTATAGATGTAGTGATGTTATAGGTTGTATGAAAGGTGGGAGTGGTTACTGTTTGTAATAAAGGTAGGACCACTGGGGGCGGGTGGGGAGCGAAGCGGGCAATAGATGAAGGAAGACTATCAGTAGGTTCAGGAGCCAATTTAAAGGGAAAAAGCTGCTAAAATACAACCTTAATACAAGGTAGGATAGACCCTTCCATGGCGTTTTCGTTTTTGAGCCCTTATGGAGTACTGGAAGATGGGTAGGAGAACTACAGGGTTTAATAAAAATAATTAAATGTTCTGCATTGGGTTTTAATAGTTGGGAGAGAAGGGAAAAATGCTGGGAGAGAGGGGAATTGTTCAGCTAATCGTTTAAGGTTCAGTGCTCAACAGGGTTTCCTAGGTACACTGCCTAAATAACAGGACAGTTTAATAGATTGTAACAGGTTTGGAATTTACAGAAACATCTAACATACTTTGTTTCAGACTGTTTGCAGCAATATTCTGTTGCCGGTTTCTGGGGGAGGAGATCTCAGTATATAGCTGTAGGACAGGATACTATTTCAGTTAAGGTGGAAAAATACAGATTTACTGGATAGAATTCTAGGAGGAAAATGCTTGGAAATTGAACAAAATTAACAGGGATGTACAGGAATACAATAAAGAAGCTGCGTATCAAGTGAAGGTCTGTTCCCTGGGTAACCAAAAAGTTGGAACTAATCAGAAAGCTTCCAATGGTCAGTTGACCGATTCGTCAACACTGAGGGATGAAAGGGAAGAAGCTAAAGCTAATGAGCATTCTACTAATTTCACAACAGACGAGCCAAGAAGATCAGAGCGTATTAAAAGTAAAAACAACAAAAAGAATAGAAACTACCAGTTTTTTTCACAGGAATCAACACAATGAAGGTCTGAACTGGGACTATACAGTGCAGGGAGCTCATCCGAAGTGAGTAAACTTGAATTGGCAACAGAAGAAATTTTAAAGCAAGATTGTGAACTAGTAAGAAAAAGTGATGAATTGCTTGGTGACTTTTTTGACTTTACACTTGATCTTAATTCTACAACATATGCTAAAAGGGACATTTTGATAAAAAGTGAACTTTTAGAAACCTCAGGTAGATGAAGTGAGCAACCTGTGATTGTTTCTAATAATATTGGTGATTTTAAAGTTTAAAATGATCCGTGTAAATGTATTACTAAGTTACATGTTGATGTTTTATCAAAAGGTTTTACCTATGTACCTGCTAGAGGGGCACGAATTGAGGATGTGCTTTTCAATTAGAAGTTGTTTAGTGGAAATTTAAACTTAAAAGTTTGGTTTATTGCTAATGGTAACACTGATGGTATCATCGGAAAGTGTTTCAAAAAAACCTAGCACATTTAATCCACCTATGCATAACTTAGTCAATGTATATGATAAAGCATGTGAACTAGACTTTAGGCAAATTCTAAAAAGAAATGACACAAGTTTGGAAGATAATTTGAAAGCAGCTGAAAAGAAACTGTTAAATGAAAGAACTAATGACTGCAAAATTCACGTGATGAAACCCGATAAGGGTAATGGTATGGTGATAATGGACGTGGAAGACTATAGGAACAACATGAATAGATTGCTTATTGATGGTACCTATCTTGAGGTGTCCATCAATGAGGTGAATATTGTGTTCACTAAAATAGACAATCTATTAAACGGTATGTTATATCAAGGGCAGATTACTCTAGTAAATCTGACTTCATAAAAAATGATTTCCCAGTGATAGCAAACATCTTCGGGATTCCAATAATCCACAAAGATTTAGGCCACCCACCATTCAGGCCTATAGTGAATGGTAGAAGATCTAAAACATATTTTATGGCACAGTTAGTGGATTTTTATTTAAAACAAGCTCTTACAAAATATAATTATATTTGTAAAGATTCCTGGGATTTTTTGAAGCATTTGAATGAGCTTGATATTCCTTCAAATATGATCCTTGTCACCATAGATGTAAACAAATCTTTTTTTCATTATTCCTCATGTTGTAGGCTTAAGTTAGCTGGAAACTGAATTAGTTAATGTTAGAACTTTAGGTCAAGATCACATTAATTTATTGATCACCCTAATGGAAGTAGTTTTAATTAACAACTACATCTACTTTGAGGGTCAATTTTTCTGGCAAATGGTGGGGGTTGCCATAGGAGTAGTCTGTGCCCCCTCCTATGCAAATTTGGTTATGGCACACTGAGAATTGGAATTTATCTTTAATACTGTATACATGACTCATATAAAATACTACATAAGGTACCTAGATGATTTATTGTTAATTTGGGCAGGTACTGAACAGTTACAAATGTTTTTTTTTTATATATATTAACAGCACCACTGAATTTTTGCAGTTTACCTATGTATTTAGCAGTGAAAAAATTAGCTACTTGGACATTGAGTTAACTGTTGACAATACTGAACATATACTTACATCTAGGATTTTCAGAAAACCCATCTTTTCCAACTCTTAATCAGAGTTTTCTAGTTGTCCTCATACCACTAAAAAAGATCTGTGGTTAAAGGACAACTAGTGAGAGCAGCAAGAATTGTCACTAATGAAACAGAATTTTTAGTTGAAGTAGACTGCATGCTGAATATGTTTAGGAAAATGGGATATCCTGATAGTTTTTTGTATAAAATACGGCATGAAGTAGTTCACAAAAGAGAAGTAGGTTATCTACCAACCTATTTTGAGTCAGCAGGTGATATCTACTACTAACACAACCACCACTGAGTTCCAGGTACCTTCGCTTCCAAAGAACAGAATAAAAATAGCACAAAACCAGCGTAGGCAAGGCTCCAGGTTCAAACACAAGCACTTTCACCAATAGCTTCATCAAGTGTGATGAAGCTATTGGTGAAAGCGCTTGTGTTTAATTAAATCTACTGTTTTTGAACCTGGAGCCTTGCCTACGCAGCTGATATCTACTGTTCAGGATGAAGAGAATTATATTGTCAATAATAATATAGGTGAAAATATCACTTCTAAAGGGAAATTTTCATTCATCGCCCTTTATAACAAACACAGTAAGGCAACTGTCAATGCTTTCTATAAAAAATGGAATTTGTTTGATCTTGATAAGGATTTTGGTGACATGCTTGGAAATGCACCAAATATAGTTTTTAGAAATGACTTGTCATTTAAGAACTTGTTAGAAAACAACAGTTATTGCCCTAGTTTTCCTTATACTATTCATTTAATGGAATTTTAAGTGTGGAATGTGTAAACAATGCATATTAGTCACCCAAGAAAAATTACAAATAGGGCAAATGATGGTTTATGCAAGGGGTCACTTTAATTGTCAGTACAAGAATGTGGTTTACATGGCAGGTTCAACTAGATGCCTTTGTTTATCCAGGTTTAAATGAAAATTCAGATATTAACTGTGTTTTAAAACTCAGGTATCTAGAAGGTTAATTATACCCTATGCCTTTTAATTATGTATTTAAATATGTACTCTAATTGCCTTCTTTCATTGGCTTATGGTTAAGTGGTTGTTGTGCAATTATCACACATTTAGCCTTTTATAGTCCATTTTTAATACAGCTTCAGTTCTGATGAAGTCCCTCAAATTTTTGGCATGAATGCACTTAACTTTTGAATTCGTACTGAATTTCATTGGATTTATATTGCCTTTTACTGAGGTTTTATTTGTCAGTCAATAAACCATTTAAGTTTTTATCCAGATATTGTCTTGGGACACCAGGCTGTTTCTTTCTACTAGTTCTTGCCTTTGTTTAACATGTACTTTGTAAAACACTTTATTTACATGCTGTGCTACAATGACACAAGCACCTCCAGGGGAAGCACACAGCAGTTGGAAGTTGCACACTTACAGAATGAAAGCATAAGAGAGTCAACAATAACTCCTTAGGACATTACTTCTGGGGTCAACTCTCTCATCAACAGTAATACTTGGCATTGTAATACATAGGAAAGTGAACTGCTCAAATCCTGGCATTCATACCCTATCTTACATTTGCCGACAGCTGTGCAATGATGCTCAGCTAGTTTGTGCTTAGTGCTGGCTGAGACTAATATATATAGTGCAGTATAGTGGTTCTGCTTAGTAGTTGAACATTTGGAATATGACAACCTAGTTCTTTGCTATACAACTGCAGTGCTAGTGCTTGACAGTTGTGTATGAGCATTGTACATGGGCATTGATGGTGTCTTTGCAACCCGCTGCATACACTGCAATAAAAAAAGTGATTTGAAAGCCCCAGATGGGCATGTGTGAGGTGTGTTTATCTATTTGTTGACCATTTTAAATAGTAAAAATGAGAGTATAGGAAAGAGAGGAAAAGGGGAAGCAAGCAAAGGGTAGAACAGAAGGGGAGCATCTATGAAATGAGCAGACTGGAGATAGAGAAGGTGGTGAGCATATTTTATGTAGGACAGATGTCCATTGTTCGTGCATAAAGAGAAGGTAAGTTGGCAAAGGAAGTGAGGGACAAAAGAAGAAGGTTAGACGGTTAGGTTAGGCAGTAGGGAACACATGAAACTGACAGGGTGCACGGTGACATAACGAAGGAGAAGGAACACAATTTCATGGCAATGTCAGACCAACAGAGGAAAGACAATATTAAGAGGAAGACTGAAAAACCGAGAGAGGAGGGCATGGACAGAAAAGAGAAGAAAACACCCTTGCCCTGCAAAAGTAGCATTACCTTCTCCTCAAGCTACCGCAATAGGTACCATCATCACTGGACCTTGTCTAATATGGTGGAGACAGTGCTGGACAGGGATGTAACTAACTAAGGCACCAGAGGAGGTTCTCCATCTGGCTGTTTCAGGAATCTAACTTCCTGTCAATAATCTCCATCCAATGTCTGCCAGCTGCCATTGGGTGACAAAAGTGTCCCCTTCACTGGCACTGCTTCAGGCAGGATCAACAGTTCCAGCATCTAGTGGAGGACTACCTGATGGTGGTGCTGGTTGGTCAGGAAGTGTGGAGGTGACTGTGGGTGAGTAGGACCCACATGTGTCAGGTGCTTCTGGTGATAGTGGTAGCCTTGCAGCTGCGAGCTGTGGGGGAGCAACAGGGCTTGCCAGAGGTGTGTGTACAGACTGTGATGATGCTACTTGTCCTATGGTTAAGTTACATCTAATATACATGATTTGACAATAAACTTGCATCCCAAGTTAATATTACTATTTGTATTCACAAGTGAGAGAAGGACCTAGAACCACTACTAACAGCTGCATTCCAAAAGCCAAAGAATTAATGTGAGGAGCTACTTAGTCTTAGAGTTTGTTGAATTCTGGGCTATTTGTAAGTTCCTATGTTGCCCAGACCTAAGATAGACGGAAGGTTTTCTGTTCATCAGTGAGAGTGGTAAGCTTTGGAACAGCCTCTCTATCACTGGGGGAGTGGTTTCAACCCATATACTGTAGTTTTATTGGCTGTTTTGGGCTATCCCTTTCATCTTTCTGCTTAAAAACCTGTGTTTGCGTGATTTTGCTCATCACACAGTGCCGCTTAGTTAGGATTAAACTATTACTGGCTCCATAAAGTCTCCTCTTTAGTTTTTCTCTTGGAACGATTCTTAGTTTTAGCACTTGAATTTGCTTCCTTGTGCTCAGTACTGGTTTAGAACTTGTTGTAAGCACTATATAAGTTATAAACTACTACAGCACTCAACCTTCCTCATTACCTAGAGAAAAATAGCTCTTCTACTTACTTTCCTTACTTGTCTAGAAGTAAATAGTGTCTATTCAGGCATGTCCAAGGGAAAGCTCCCGGTGTTCTCTGGGCATTTTGGGGCAATGTAACAATTGACTCATGTACACTGACAACCCTCTCCTCCTACTATCCAACATACAACCTTTGAGAGATAAACTGGAGGCAAAGCTCTCTCAACCCAAGACTGTACTTGTCAGACAAGAGGAGAAGGTAAACACCCACTCCATACCACACAGACCAGATAGTACCAGTACATCTACAACCCCAAGACCCACACATAGATACACAAAATCATTCTTGGACGCTGTCAATAAGAATTTACCCAAACAACAGAGACCTCCAAAGCAGAAATGCAAGCAACCTCCAGCCCCCACCCCAACCCAAAAGACACATAACACACAGACACAGTGTGCCACTCAACCACTGCCCATAAGGCAAAACTACATACCCAACACATTGGTCATAGGTGACTCTATATTCAGGCACACTGATGTTCCACTCACTAGACTAGACAAGAAGAAGGTTACTGTTAGCTGCCTGTCAGGTGCCAGGATCTGCCACATAACCCATGCACTCAGGTCACTCCAAAACAAGTACAAATATGACTCAGCCATTGTCCATGTTGGTCTGAATAACATGAGATGTACCTTCCTGGATTACATGAAAAGAGACATGGAGGAGGTCTCTGATCTTGTAATCCAGGCAGATATGACCCTAGCCCTCAGTAGCATCCTACCTTCACCCAAAATGATAGCGCAATGCAAGGACAAAATGATTGACTTCAACGATTGGCTAAACTTCTGGTGTCATTCAAAGAGGATCCAGTATTTGTCTGCCTGGGTTGACATGGTTGACAGGTCACCTGCCACCCCTGGGAGTCCAGATACTGGCTAAGACTGAAACCGATAATATTTAATTTCAACCTACTAAATTGTAAATTTCCAAAAAGCAGACAAAGGAGCAGCACCACAACAGATATTCAAGCACACTAACAATTTAACAGATCCAGATAAAAACAGTGAGCGCTTTCACGTTAAAAAACATTTCATCAGACTTTCAAGCATCTAACATTAACTGAAAAACTTAAGTAGTAACTTCAAATGTCAGTAACCAGTCACTAAATAAAATCAATTATGACATCACATTCAAAAGTCATATACATTTACATATAAAATACATCAATTTAATATATATATATATATATATATATATATATATATATATATATATATAAAGCTTACATAAGAAGAAATTTTACTTTTGAAACCTCTTATAAAAAAACTCTTTTATTAAAAAACTTTTATTAAAGAAGAGGGGGGTATTTTTTATGTATATTGGCAATTCCTTTATATGAATCTGACAAAATTAAATACCTAGTGTGCCAATAAAAATGGTTTCAATTTCAGCCTGTCATTCAAACCACTCAGTTTGTGAGCTTGGAGATATATAATCCATTTATTTTCTTGCCCCTCTGTATAGTTCTTAGCATTCCCTAACCTTCCTGTTTTTTTTTAATCACCTCTAGTGCTCTAAACTTGAACTTTTGTATACTACCATGAGTCAACACATGCCTCGCCAATGCATTTTTATCATCTTCCTTATTGATGGCATATATATGTTCCCTTACTCTTTCCCTGAGGGTCCTGTTTGTTTTACCTACATAAAATGATCTACATACCTGGCATTGTGCCAGATATACCACGTCCCTCGTCTTACAATCAGCATACTGTTTTAAAATTTATTCTTGTCCAGTATCAGGATGAACACATCTGTTGTCACCTGCCATGTATGGGCATTGATTGCAGCCTCTGCAAGCAAATGTCCCTTGTCTATCAGACCGTAATGTATTCTGAGATCTACCATCCTCATAACATAACAGTCTCTTTAGGGATTTGGTATTCCTGTAAGTGTATCTTGGTCTAGTCCCTACTATTGTTGAAATACTCTCATCTACACTCAATAATCTCCAGTTTTTATCTATTATTTCTTTTACCTTAGCATTCTTATTGGTAAAAGGAATTGTTACTCTAAGTCCAATACTATTTCCTAGTTTCTGTTGCTCATTAATTAGTCCATTGGCTGTCATATCATAATTCCTACTAAAAAATGGTTTCCCTTTATTTCTCCTTAATGTTTCATTACCACTCAGCTCTTTCTCTATCTCATTGATCTTATAGCCATGTTGTTTAAAATTATCAATCAATATCCTATGTGTCTTAGAGTAAGAGTCATCATGACTGGTAAGTCTTGATTCCCTGAGAGTCTGTCCCTTCATTATATTAGGATATATACAGGATGGGTGCATGTCTGTATGTATACCATCTTTATTTCTAGTCAATTGCACATCAATGAATGGTTGACAGGTCACGATGCTTTACCAGAGATGGCCTGCATCTGCCACCTGCTGGGATTCCAGATACTGGCTAAGGCTCTTGCCACCCCTATAGTGCCTTTTTTAAGCAAAGCTCAAAGAACAAAACCACCACCGTAACTGATAAAGGCAAGCAAAAACTGAGGGTAATGCTACTCAATGCTAGAAGTCTAAACCTCAAAATGCACTCACTCAAGGCACTCCTTAAAATGGAGAATATCGATATCTGTGCAGTGACTGAAACCTGGTTCAAGGCTCCAGAGAGCACCCCTGCATTACCAGGCTATAACTCATATCATACCTTTCGGCCATCAAACCAGGACTGGAACACCAAGGGTGAAGGTGTGTCCATATTCATTAAGGACAACCACACCTCTAGGCTAGTTGTTCAACATAACTCATCCAAAATTATACAAGTGCAACTAACTCTGTGCAAAACTGCAATCCATAGTGTAGCTTGCTACAGATCCCCCACCATGCACCAAGATTCCCATTCCTCTTTTCTTGACATAATAGAGAATATCAGGGTCCAACCAAACACCTTAGTTTTGGGAGATTTCAACTACCCCACCATTAACTGGGAAAACTACTCTTGTGCTAACTCCTTTCCTCAGTGCTTCTTAGAATTCGTAAACTCCAATGCCCTGGATCAGCTTGTCCACACCCCTACCAGGGGCAAAAATATCCTAGACCTAGTACTTACCAACATGAGTGACAGGTGCTTCACACCTGTCATGTGATGGAAACCTCATTTGACTGAAACTCATTTGACTGACACCATAAGACTGAAATTTCAAAAGACTGAAAAGTCACTTGACTGAAACCCATAAGACTGAAACCAATAATACTTAATTTCAACCTACTAAATTGTAAACTGTTACATATAAAACCAGACTAGGTGGATGGCTACACCCCCCACACTCCAATGTGGGGGGATGTGTCCCCCACATTCCCCTAACTATATATATTAACTCCAGGATCACACTAGAGTGGAGAAAAGGCAGTGGTGGCTGGTGACTTCAAATCAAAGGGGGGGGGGGCTGCAGGAGATAGCTGAATGGGTGGGGTCAATGTGAAGGGGTGCAGCCAACTAGAAAGGGGAGGAGCTATGTTCAAAACCACAAAAACTGGAACTTTAATTAAATACGCTGCCCTGGGTGCTAAACCGTCATTATGAGAGTCCAATCAAGACACAATGAAGTGTAGAAGAAAAAAAATATTTCACTGCATTGACTGCATGACAGCTTACTTAATATCTAGATGGAAACAAAAAGGTTGCAAGGCATAAAAAATAAATTACTTTTTAAATACAATACTGGAATGCCAGTCAAAGTCAAATATAAGAAAAAAAAGTAGCACTCAACTCAAACCAGTTCTCCTTGCACTGCAGTTCTAATTATAATTTATATTCAGCTTTATAAAAGTACCAAGTAACATGCTGAAAGTAGCAATTTCTGTGATACCCCCCACTTGTAAAAATGTTTCTTATCCAAAAAAGATCTGCTGCCTGACAACAACTATCTACTTGTTTCATGGGGATAACATGATCAAAGTAAAAATGAACAGCAAACAAGAAACAAGCTCAAGATAAATTGCTTAAAGGATTACTGCACAAGTTATGGACCAAACATGATAGATTGGCATTCTGTTTAGTTTACGGGTAAACCTGCAAAGATTACTGCAAGTCTCCAACAAAGGTAATGAGCTTCTTAAAATACTGTAATCCTGTCCTTTATTACAAATACTGTCATATGCATTTCAATACCCAAGGCTTATATGTTATCTAGTTATGTAAGCATTCTCTGCATGGCAACAACAAAAAGGCTTTCAATGTTGGTAATTCTTCAACAGTGTGCTTATTAAAGCTTTCTTGCATCTTACAATCTCAGACAAGCTTAACTGATGGTCATGAAAGCATTGCTACTTAAACAAAGAGCAACGGGCACTTTCTGAATAATAAGAAGCATAAATCAACAGTATAAAAATATGACAGAAACCCAGAACATTCTGCAAAATAAAGCAAGGACAGATGAAAAACCTCTGTAGTACTTGTGTCTACCTTGGATGGCAGGATAATCTGCACACATACACAGCATAACTTGCTCCTTGCCTTGCTTGGACACATCCAGAGTCACTACATGGGGGAGGGGGATGCAACAAGTATGTCACAATTTAAAATGTCTCTGGTTGACTGTGATGACCCTCACACATTTTTCATACCTCTCAACCTCAGAGCAAGAAATCTGGACAAAGCCATACACAGAAGTGGGACAAAGGCCCAAAAATAAGGACAATATTTAAATATTGCTCTTATAAACTTTCTAATAGAATAGTAGGTCTTGCATTGGTATGAATTTTCTGAAGGGTATGACATCTGAAACTCAAATGTCTGTCATTATTTTTTTACTTCAGTCTTTAATGATTTGCTTCTAATTTGCCAGAAAACCACAATTGTATGAAAAATGGACCAAAATGTGATGCAAAAATATAAAGTAGCCACACAATACAGCTGGGAACCTGTCAAAGAAAGGACATTTTTTTAAATATTAGTACTGTTAACTTGAGCAGCTGACAAAATAAATGAGTCTACATGCATTTCTGAAATAAAAGTAATCTATAACTCTGATTTATTTTTATTTATTTATTTATTTATTTCAGTTTGATGACCGGGGAGGTCCACTGGGCTCAGGAGCCCATTTTCAGTGGAGGCCCGGGGAGAAAAGCTCCACATGATTATTACAGTTATTTATTAATTGTAAACCCTCCACATTTTCTTCCAAAATTGCCATTTTGTGGAGGGATTATTAGAGGGAGAGTAACATTTTGAGCCAAAATTGGGGACAGTTGAGAGGTTTGGATATGTCTAATTCTATAAAGCAATTTATTTGCACGTACCTCTCAACCTGTTAATGCAGGAAATCTGGACAAGCCCAAATATATTGGAGAAACATATGAACAGTACTAAATTTTGCTCTTGTATAAACTTAGTTGATAGAATAACAGGTCTTGCTTTAACATGCATTTTTTTGAAGGTTATAAAGTCTGAAACTCAATGTCTGTCATTATTTAGTGACTTAATTCCTGAATGATTTGCCAGAAAACCACAAATTTTATGAGGAACAAACCAAAAATAAGAAACAAAAATCTATTCATTCTGTGAAAGTCTGGACAGTTGAGAGGTATAGTTCAGTCAATTCTGTCTTTGCATTTACTGCCCTTCCCCCTCACAAAATCATGGTCGAATGGAGCCTTCTCCTGCAGCCAATCCAATGTCCCGTTACTTGGCTATTTCACCCCATTTACCATAAACACTGTAATGTGCATACTGTTTTACTTCTATGATGATTTGGATTTCATTTAAGGTTTTATGTTGCATTTTACAGCAAAAACACTAAGACATCTACTAATCAATGCAATGCAGTTTCACAATGAAAATAGACATAGCATTAAAACTTCTCTGCCCTTGAAACTCACATTCATTGAAACAGCATTGAAATCCACATTCAAAGAAAATACATTTGGCTAGTATAAAGATTAACTTTGGGCTGTTTTCAAATGATAGGCCCCTTGCACATAAGACATACATGTGCTGTGTGATAAACCTTCCTAATTGTATTACATTATATTCCTTGTATAATACAGTACAGTTGTTAGAGGGTGTTTTAAATTTATAGTTTTGAACATTTTTCCAGTAAACAATGAAACAAAATGCATACACCAATAATGACAAAACTGCCCAATTGAGAACATTTCCATCATAAAAGTCTACTCAAACTTCTACAATCCGCCAGTATCAGTAAATATGCACAATCTCTGCAGAAGTAAAAGTCATCAATAAAATTCCACATTAAAGAGATCTGTAACTAATGAAGAGGTTGCTGCTAGCAAACAACTTTATATTTCATTGTTTCATCTACAAATAAAGTGCCTGTATCTTTGCCAAAGAGGAAATTCTCAGTACGACAGTATCCAGCCATTGTGGGAGTAGAAGTCACAGCCTTCTGCATCTAAACATGCACACTACCTGTTGTGCTATTAATAATGCAAGCAAACTTAGCATAAGCAGCACTAAACTTATCTTCCCCTGCAGCTCTCAGCTCCTTGTAAAATCTACTCGACACTCAACTGTATCTCTCAACTTCGCAGCACAAGAAATCTGGAAAAAGCCAAAATTTATTGGGGGGGCACATTTTAAACACTGCTTGTATGATCTTGGAAATTTGCTAATATAAAATGCTGTGTTACCACCATACATTTTACTGCCAAGTCTTGAACCCAGAACCCTGTGCAAAACAGTTAAAGCAACATATCACTATGCCAAATCAGCTGTTTTATGAAAGAGAGGAAGACTGAAACTTAAATGGCTACCATTTAGTGAATTCAGTTCTCCCCATAGCTGTCAATTGCTTACCACAAAACACCTGGACAAAGCCAGTAATGGGGGAATACAGCCTTCAGACATATTCAGTGAATTCAGTTCTCACCATAACTTCTCAACCTGAGCACAAAAAACCTGGACAAAGCCAATAATGGGGGAATATAGTCCCAAACATAGGGACAAATTTCAAATATTCATCTTATAAACTTAGAAAATTGCTAGAATAAAAGGTTTTGTGTACTTTCTGAAGAATATGAAGTTTTAAATTCAAATGCCTGTTAATTTTATTTATTTAACATTTGTTAACCAGGAAAGTCTGACTTAGAACAAAAGCCAATTTTCACTAGAGGCCCAGGGAGCAATACTGCATAGGTTCATAGGTTCATAGGTTGGTACTAGGCAATCGGCCCTAGGGCCTATACAGGCCTAGCCATAACAATCCCCTGGCTATTTCTTCCCTCACTATTTAATTTCCTGGACCCTTGTCTAGCAGGGTGACTGATGTGATCCCCAGGGTGAATTTCCTTTCTCCCATCCAATCATCAAGGTTACTTTTGAAGAGGGCCAAAGAGGCGCTCTGCTTGACATGTATGGGCAGTCTATTCCAGAGTCTGGCAAGTCTATGGGTCAGGAACCTATCCCTCCAGCATGTTTTGTTTATTGTGATTTAAATCCCTGGAGCATGTGGCTCTGAGGGATTGGGATTTCTTTAAGTGTAGCATGTCCAACAGCTCTGAGTTTGACATGGCCTTGTATGTTAAGCAGAGATTGCCTCGGAGTAGATGATATGCAACATAGTATAGCTGGAGTTCTTTAAGACAGTCAGCATAGGGCATCTGCTTTAGGCCTGTGATTCTTTTAGTGAGGTATTTCTGCAGACTTTCCAGTTGCTGCAGATGTCTTGAGAGATACATACCAAATGGAGCATTCTATTCTATAATGGGTCTAATGAGGGATGAGTACAGTGGGACAATGACCTCCTTTTTTCTGGATGAAAAGCCCTTAGTGATGGGGTGTGCCACATAGAAGGATTTCCTGACTGGTGTGGTGATGTGGTTATTGAAGGTGAGACCACTGTCCACCTGTGTCCCTAAGTCTCTTATCACACTTTCAGTGTTTAGTGTACAGCCACCTATGCGGTAATTCATGGGTATATGTTTTTTTCCCAAAGGGGATAACTATACATTTCTTGGCACTGAATTGAGGCCATGGCTCTGGCACCAAACATCTGTTTCTGTAAGACCATTTTGTAGAGTATCCACATCATTTGGGGATTCAATAATGGCTCCCAGTTTGAAATCATCTGCAAACTTTGTTAGCCAGAGTACCTTAGTGTTGGCCTGTACTTCAGAGAAGTAGATGCCAAACAGTAGAGATCCCAGGACTGAACCCTGAGATACTCCACTTGTCACTTGTCTGGAGCTAGATTTGGAGTCAGCTACTTTTACAGTCTGGGTTCTGTCAGTAAGCCAGTTGGCAACCCATCGAGTGATGTAGGAATTAATGTCCAGCTTAGTAAGTTTATATATGATTCCAGAGTAGGGAATGGGGTCAAATGCCTTGGCAAGGTCCAGATAGGCTGTTTTGACTTTCTTATCCTCATCCATAGCTCTGGAGACTGATTCAAAGAAGTCAATCAGGTTCAGGATACAAGATCGGCCCTTCACAAACCCAAACTGGGTGGGTCCAGTGTTTGAAGGTTGCCAATGTCTTTGTTTATAAGTTCCATGATAATACGTTCCATGGCCTTGCAGATCAGGCTTGTCAGACTGATGGGGTGGTAGTTTCCAGGATCCAAGGTGGATCCCCCCTTGTGGAGTGAGATAAATGTAGATGTGCGCCACTCAGTGGGCATGAAGTCTAAGGTGAGGGTATGATTAAACATGACACTTAGGTGAGATGCCAGTTCATTTTGTAGTTCATGTAGTACAAAGCCTGGGATGTCATCTGGCCCCATGGATGTTGTATTCTTAGCTTTGTAGAGTGGGTTTTTTACCTGTGTGGCCATTATTACCGGAATTTGGCAATCTTCCAGTATTGAGATGGGCCATTTAGGGGGTGAGAGGGGGGTAAAGTTGGCACTGAATCGATCTGCCAGGATATTGGCAGTATCCTTGGGATCAGTATATTTAATGCCATTCTGTTGTAGCTCAGAGCAGATCAGCATTGCCCTTTAGATTTTTGACATAGTTATAGAATGCCTTGTGGTTGTCTTTGGAATCTTTGGCAATTTTATTTTTGTAACTAGCTTTTGAGGATTTTATGAAGGATCTCAGCTTCTTACTGAGGCTGGTAAGGGAGTTTTTTGCATCCTGGGATTTTCCTCTTTTCTGCAACAGTTTCTTCCTTTTGTTGTAAAGTTTGTTAATGGCAGGGGACCACCAGATTGGATTCCTTTTCTTGGAGGAGAGCATCTTGGTTCTATTTGGGATGGCACGATTCATGCATGAGTGGATGTGCTCGTACAGTGCCTTAGTATAGGACTCAGCAGTCGAACTTTCAGTTCCCGTCTGCATGGGTGTCATGAAGTTTGTAACTTCTGACTTGAGTAGCATGAAGTTGGCTTTGTAGAAGTTTTTTTATGGAAGTTTCCTTACTGGGGGGTGGGAGTGGGTTGTGGATGTTAAGGGTGATTAGCTTATGGTCTGACCTGACCAAATGGGGGTGGTGACCATAAATGTGGAGCATTGATTTCCCATGTTGGCAATGACCAGGTTAGACAATTTTTTACCTTATATTGTGGTATCATTCTGGGCGAAGGCAGGATGCTACTCAGGGCTAGGGTCATACCTGCCTGGGCCACACAATCCGAGAGATCTTCCATGTCTCTTTTCATGTAGTCCAGGGAGGTACATCTGAAGTCATTCACTCCAACATGGACAATGACAGAGTCATATTTGTACTTGTTGTGGAGTGACTTGAGTGCATGAGTTATGTGGTGGATCCTGGCACCCCACAGGCAGCTGACTGTAATTTTCTCCTTGTTCAGTCTGGTAAGTGAGACATCAGTGTGCCTGACTATAGAGTCACCAATGACTAAAGTGTTAGGCACATTGTCTTGCCTTAGTGGCTGTTGCTGGGTGGCACACTGGTGTTGTGAGCTATGTGACACTTTGGTTCTGATTGGTGTTTGTTTGTGTATCAGCTTCGGAGGTCCTTGTTGCTTGGGCAGGTTACAGTTAAGGGCCTCCACATATGTGGCTTTAGTGATGCTACGTGTGGGTGTTGGTGGTGTGAGTTTAGAAAGGCTATGTTTTGCTTGAGGTGCAGTGCAGGTGTTAACCTTCTTCTCTTGACTGTCTAGCACAATCTTGGGTGGAGAAAGCTTTGCTTTCAGTTTGGCTATGTAAGTGCATCTCTCACAGGTTGTAGTGTTGGGTGGTAGGAGGAGAGGGTTGTCTGTTTACATGAGGTAATTGCTGCATTGTCCCAGTATGCCCAGATTCACCAGGTGGACAGGAGAAATCACCAGAAGCTGACCCTTGGACATGCCTGGATTGGTGCTTTTTTTTAAAAGTACAGGAGCTGTTTTCCCTTACCTTAGCAAAGTATTTTGCAATTATAGGCTGTTTAGTGCCCATGATTCATTTTTCCTTATTAATAAGGAGAGTTGAGTGCTTGTATCAGTTCAAGGCTTCCTAGTGCTTTCTAGCAGGTATTAGAGCAAGTGCTAGTCACAGAGATACCTAAAGGTAAGATGAAAAAAAAATGGTTTATCCTAAACACTGCAGTGTTCACTAGAGACGTTAGATGTGAAAGTAGGTAACTTAAGTTTTAACTGTCTAAAAAGTTAAGTTTTAGTGGAGAGTCACTATTTTAAAACAGCAAGATAGATTGAAAGGGAGTGATCACTTTTGTATTCCGGTACTATGGAATACAGTAGAATGGCCAATAAATTAAAACATTTGAAGGGGAGTAATTTCACAAAATGATAATTTTGTGCTTACTCACACAAGCCAGTGAAAGCAGAGAGGAAATGAGATATATGGTCAAACTAACATAAGAGGCAGGCAACTAGAAAGACAGTGGTATTTAAGAACACGCCAGTAACAGGGTGAGAGGGTGGGGAAAATTTCTACCCGACTCACAAGAGACAGAGCTGTGGTTTCTTTTGAAGTTTTAATATGCAGTTAAAAGCAGAATACAAGTAAAACACAAGGTAAAGAAAACAAATCACAGGCCAATTTAGAGTGTCCAATCCACCTACAGCATGTCTTTGGGATGTGAGAGGAAACCGGAGCACCTGGAGGAAACCCACACAACCACAGGGAGGACATGCAGGCTCTGCACAGAAGGCAACTCAGCTGAGAATCAAACCAGAGAACCTCTTGCTGTGAGGCGGCAACACTAACCGCTGCACCACCGTGGCTGCCCATCACTGCAACATCAACTACTTAAGGAATTAAAAATTCAGAAACCACAGATTTTATGAGGAAAAGAACAGAACAAAATATGAGGCAAAAATCTATAAAAGTTTCACAAATGGTGGTTGGTAGGGAATTGAGGCTCTTGTTACCTGCACTCAGGGTACAGGGTTCACACCTGAGGTATTCTCTAACAACCACCTGAGTTCTCTCTATAGCCACCAGTATAAAACACACACACTCATACCTATGGCCAATTTAGAGTGTCCACCTTCTGTCTTTGGAGTGTGGAAAAAAAATGAAGCACCACGGGAAAACACACACAAACACATGTAGACCCCATGCAACAGCTAAGAATCGAACTCAAGAACTTTTTGCGGTGAGGCAACAACACTATCTGCTGTACCACTGTGCTGCTGAAGTACTGGCCATTGAATAAAAATTAGCTTTCATTATTCACACCACCACATATTTCACAATTCTTCCTAACCTTAGCATTGTGATACATCTTCCCAAAATACTTTAAAGAATTTTCAAGGTGAATCACAAGTTTCATTGAGAATTTAAATATGCTCATGTTTTGTCAAAACAGCTTTGGACTCTAGCAATGGCAGTTCCAAGCAACTGACTTCATTTTGACTGCATGGAGAAAGAAATATTAACTAAAGTTTCTGATTAAGTTATTTCTCTCAGGGCTAAGAAAATGCTTTTCTTTTGTCTCTTTAACTTGAATTACTTACAAATGATAAATATTTATCCTATTATTTAATTACAAATACTAAATATTTTGTCCAGGTACTTTAGAATGTATATATAGGCATTACTAGGCTGCATAATTTTAGGATAAATTATGCAAGTGAGGGAACAGGTGGACACACAAACCAAAACATTCTTCTGCACAAGTCTACTGATTCATAATGGCCTAAAAGGAAACCAGACAAACCACCATGAAATCAAAATACAGGCAAAGGAGAATAAACTGTTTTATTGTATCTCTCTTGACAGGTGCTGTAAGCAGAATATATGGTGTGAATGTTACTGAATAAGAAGCTGTACACATTTTTATATTACAACTTATTTGTGACTAACACTAATTCTACCTGTTGACATATCTGTATTTGATTCAGTCATTTGTTTTTTTCAAGTAAGGGCTGGGGTACTAGAACCTTTACTGCACTCAGTGGGCATAATGCTAAGAATAAATTCTAAAGTAGGACACAAACCCTTTGCAGGGCATGTACACACACACACACACACACACACACACACACACACACACACACACACACACACACACACACACAGAAACACACACACACACACACACACACACACACCCTGTTTGCTTGCTTCATTCATACCTTCAATGATGACAATTGGCCATTCTACCTTCGATGACATCCATCTAAAGCACTGCAAGTAATAAAATCCAGAAGATAAGCTGTGCATGTAAAAAGATAAAATAAAAAGATAAGCTCTGCATATAAGAAGATAAAATCCAAGCTTTGCATGTAAGAAGCAGCTCGTCTCTGTGTTTGCTCCGGAATGCACACTTCCGGTTACCTGGAAATGGTTGCAAATGTTCCAAGACTGCTGACCTTGCAGTCCAATCCTCTTACAGTCTATATGGATAGCACTGTATAGACTTCTGGGGCATCAGCAGTCTGCTGCCTTCTTCTTGAATCTGGACTGGTAAGGCAGAAATCCGCATTCACTTTCGATGTGAGGGAGAAATTATAACTGGATTGTACCATTGTGTTTCACAGCTGGGGGGGGGGGGTGCAGTCCTGCAGTCCAATATCATGAGCAGCCACTGGGAAAAGGGCATAATAGTGGCAGTGTGTAGACTACTGTAAGGTAAGTGAAAGGTATATGCCCTTTTCCCTACTATAGTGCAATACTGGCATTAGTATATATAGTTAGTGAGGGTGTGGGGGGCATAGCCCCCACCTAGTCTGGTTTTATATGGTCCAATTTAGTAAGTTGAAATGGGTTTCAGTCAAGTGACTTTTCAGTCATTATATGCTAGGGATCCATATATATATATATATATATATATATATATATATATACATATATATATATTGATCTATCTATATATGGGTCTACTTCAGTAGATCAAAATTACATTTAACTGAAACTTACTTTACTAAGATAGCATCACTGAACTTTGAATAAGCAGAAGCCTCACATTACAGCATTTTCTACAGAGAATGGAGGCACATGCAACATAAAAACACACCACAGTATGTCAAACCCAACCAGATGGGGGGTGCACCCCCACACCCCCCTCACTAAATATACCAACTCTGGGATAGAACTACAGTGGGGATAAGAGCAAATTTCCCCATGTTGGCCAAGTGCCTCCAGTCCCTGTAAAAAAAGGCTGTAATGTGAAGTTTCATTTTATTTAAACTTTGTCGATGTCATCTCAGTAAAGTAAGTTTCGATTAAATGTAATTTCAGTATATATATATATATATATATATATATATATATATATATATATATATATATATATATATATAAAATATATATATATATATATATATATATATATATATACAAAATATATATATACAAAATATATCTATATATATATATATATATATATATATATACATATATATATATATATATATATATATATATATATATAAAATATATATATATATATATATATATATATAAAATATATATATATATATATATATATATATATATATATAGTTTTAATCCAAGAGTCTTTTTATCTAAAAATGTAGTTTAAACACATTTAATCAAATCACATTTCATCTACATTTTCATATTAAGAAATACTGCTACAATTTTTTCCCCAAGAGGGCAAGCAACACTAATCCCCCCAACTCAGACTTACTAAATCCTTAGTCACACAACTGTGCAGAAAAGAGAAAATACCACACACAGTGAATCAGCACTGGTGCAAAAACATGCAGAGATAGGGGTACAACATGTGGGTGGGCATTAACAAGTTACAAAAGGTTGTTGTTGTGTCTTTCGGCTTTTCCCGGTTAGGGGTCGCCACAGCGGAACTCCGGTCCGCTAATGATTAGCAGTAGATTTTTACATGCCGAGTTGCCAGCTCTGACGCACAACCTTCAATGAAGGTACGCCCATTCACATATGTCTCCACACAGAAGACGCTCTAGTTGAGAATCAAACAAGACAACATCTTACTGTGAGGTGACAACACTACCACAGCACCACCACCACGTACACTAGACTAATTTGTCTTGTAATTCTTATTATCTTAACACCCTAATTCACATCAGCAGTAATTCTCTACAGCCTGCTACATATTTCCATTAAATGTGATTAGATGACATTTTCAAAAGAGTGAGTATTCTTTTTTGTTGTGCCACCTTCCAGAGCTGTGTGGGTGTGTTGTGTGTGTGTGTGTGTGTGTGTGTGTGTGTGTGTGTGTGTGTGTGTGTGTGTGTGTGTGTGTGCATTTCAGCAGTTCAGCAGGGATTGAGAATATGCCTTTTCCCCACTGTTGTGTTATCTCACAATTGGTATATGTAGTTATAATGGTGGGGTGGGTGTCATGTGGGGGGGTTGGTTACCCTGTATAAAATAGACAAGGGATTGTTGTTGTTTTGCAATTTGACCTAAATAGACTGATCTTTTTTTGTCCATTCTTATAAGGTTCTGCTGCTTTATTAAGTATATCTACCTCTATGTGTGTGTGTGTGTGTGTGTGTGTGTGTGTGTGTGTGTGTGTGTGTGTGTGTGTGTGATGTCTAAAATCTTAAGACCATGATATTGAAAGATGAAAATGTTGAACACCACAATTTCTAACTCCGTGACTAGTCTCCCTGTGTGACTCATGCTTGCACTCATTCCTGGGTACACAGTGGTAGGGGAATTTGGACTTCAGCATTTTGATCTTTTGATATGATGGTTTCGGGATTATGGGTTTCAATATTGTGATAGTAAACCATCTATATATATGTATATATATATATATATATGTATATATAGATATATATATATATATATATATATATATATATATATATATATATATATATATATGGTTTACTATGGAATATGCGAATGCACGTCAATTGAATTATGTAATATTCAAAAATTAATGTTGAATATGAAAGTTCTGAAATGGCAGAATGTTGAAAATGGTATAGACGACATTGCATTCTATGCTTTCGACATCCGCCTCCTCAGGAATTGCAGCTGCAGTAATATGATGGTGCTGTCATTGCCATGACTACAGTCAACAATCATAAATAAATAAAACACTGGAATGTACATACATATCCCGTTGCTTGCAAGTGTTTTTCCAAGTACATGAACTGCTGCTAAATTACACAACTGCAGAAAAAATGACAACATTTTTTTTTGTCTGCTAAACACCAGCGTGCACTTCCAGTAATTGTTATCCCTAAACAGTGGTCAGTCTTCCATGAAAGTAAAATTCCACTGTAACACCTTATGCAAATCATAAGAAACAATGTTTATAAAGACCACTAGCCATATCAAAGAGAACAGTGTTGTGCCACCAAATGAAAAAACCCTCTAATAGTCATTTCATTTCTCTGAGCAAGTAATCTATCAAAATAAGCTTCCTTATCCATAAGTCTCCTCCACTTAGGAGATGATGGTATGCATGCTAATATTCTATTTTTTTATGTCTTCAACCTTGTTCTGTTCCAACTGAATAGTATGCAACACATCCAACATATATAATTTAGGTTTTCCAAGCTGGCTACGGAGACGGCGATGCCATCCCTCTACAGCATTCTGGCTTCTGGGATAACCGAGTGTGCATGTATCCCATTGGATCCAGAATGTAATATCAAAGATTGGGGGTAATCTCTCTGTAGTATTACATCTCATGCCATATCTACGTGGCCTACCCAACACGTAGTTTTCCCTAAAGAATCTACATAAAGGTCTTGTGTTTTCAGGCATATCAGCTTCAGTCTCACTGAGAGAATCAGCTACGTATACTGGATTAATGAATACCAAGGCTGGTATTTGTTTACATAACAATGAAAATGAGCTATTAGCGCCATAATAGGATGCCAGATGTAGCTTTTGTATCTGACTCAAAATTATTTGACACATATGAAACCAGCAACCCTTAGCAACACTGTTGCAGAAATGTGACTTAATAGCATTAACTGCTTTTTCAAAATCACTCAGCACCATCTTAGGGTTAAGCATAAGGTCATACTTTTCACAGAAACTGGCAACACAGTCCCAAAAAGCATTATAACACTCCTCCGATACACCACAGGAATTATTTTGCCTACACCAGCGTCCTCTGCTTTGCAATGAACAGTATATATCTGTTTGCATTATGTTGTACTGATGGGAAATGTCCCATCCACTAAAATAAATTCAGACATACACAGCCATTGCAAGTTATTTTGTGTAGTTATGATAACACAATTACCAGATGAGCAAGTTTCACCACTAAGCTCAACAATGCATGTTCCATTTTTTATACTGAAATGCTCTCGGGTTAACTGGGATAAACTGGCGATGTCAACGAACATAGATTTACGTTTTAGCTGTCTTATTTGATTTACTGACTGCTGCAATGGTGATGTATTAGGCAATGCATTTACAGCCTCAGTGGGAGTCTCTGACAATATTTCGGATACAACTTTACAATGATCCTCTATAGAAACTTCAGCTTTCCATTTGATATTTTGTCTGACCTTATATACCTCTCTTTTAAGACTGCCAGGGGCATGGTGATGTCCTGTGCTTTTTACTAATTTATAGTCTTCATCTGTCAGATCAGTAACACATCTATCCCTACATTTTCCAGTTAACTTTTTACAGCATCACCAGTATGTACGATTCTCCACAGTTCTTCCCTGCATGTATTGATAGCCATCTACACAAAGCAGTTTTTTCTCCTTTTGACTTAACACTGTATCGTATATATTTCCAAGTGCTCCAGGCTGAAATTCAACTTCCTCAGTAACATCACTCATCCTACTGAGAGAAGAATTAGAGACAATATTGTAATTGTGCATACTATATAATACAGAACCCCTCAGTTAAAAAATGACAATACATACCGTGACATTTTTTTTATTTCAGACAGTACGCTTTCTTTATCTCAACCGATACACCAGACAAACACTTCTATCAGACATATATGCGGCTCTGAAATATCATGGTATTTTAAAAATAATTCAGCCATTATGCAATTTATGTGTATACGTATGTCAGCACGTCTTACTGCAATTGCTCGACTCACCTTCACAGTTAGACTTTTAGTAGTCAATCATTGCTAGTTCGATGTTTAGACTTATGCAAACTGTGATTTCGAACATTATGTATTCGATGCACTTACGATCGCACACACCATAGTAAACCGTATATACATGTCTAAGAATTGTTTTTAAAAGGCATTTAGATATGCTATATAAATTGTTATGGCATTTTAAATATTGTATGATTATGTTAATATATGTGTAGATAAGTTTGTTTATTTGAATAGAAGAATATCCAAGTAATTAACAGGGAACTGATTGCCTTGTTGGTTTATTGTTTTATTGGTTAATCATGGGCTGTGTCATGTGTTATTAAGTGTATAAGATGTGATGTTTTAACATAGTTGCTACACACTGAAGAAGGGTTTTGTACCTGAAAGTTCTGTGAGTTAATAAATTTTAAAGCTGTACATGTCCATATTTCTTTGGAGTTTGCTCTTGTGCTTCGAAGTAGTCTCTCCTTAGATGGTTAACCATAATGCTGGTCCTGGTTTGCTTTGTTGCTATTAAATAACTCTTTGGAACTATACGAATTGGAATGGATTTTGAGGCTGGATGATGAACATTTGCCAGGATTGAATATCTCTAATAGTATAAAACCTGTGCTCAGGAAAAAACAAATGCTATTAAAAAGTACTTAGATATGCTTTTTAGATATATTTTATGTAGTATATACATGTCTTTAATAATTGTTATTAAAAGGCATTTAGATATGCTATAGAAATTGTTATGGCATTTTAAATATTGTATGAATATGTTAATATATGTGTAGACAAGTTTGTTTATTTGAATAGAAGAATATACAATTAATTAACAGGAAACTGATTGCCTTGTTGTTTTATTGTTTTATTGATTAATCATGGGCTGTGTCTTGTGATGCTAAGTGTATAAAATGTGATGTTTTAACATAGTTGCTACACACTGAAGAAGGGTTTTGTATCTGAAAGCTCTATGAGTTAATAAATTTTAACACTCTACGTGTCCGTATTTCATTGGAGTTTGTTCTTGTACAGTTGGGAGGTGTGCCAGATATGTGAGTCATGGTAACTGCCAGGGTTGCCAGTACATATGTTCAAGATGATTCCCTTGGCATTACACATGACTTGGTAGTTAATAGAGGGGTAGCCCTTTCTGTTTATGTAGAGCCTACCCTGTTCTGGATGGTGCCTTAATTTCTATATGTGTGCCATCTGTCACATCCAGTACTTCATGGCAGTGTGTTAAATAGTAGAACTCCTGCATATTTCTGGCCCTCTCCTCAGGAGTATGGGGAAAATATATATGGTCACTGGCATGTTGGAGCATAGCACTGGGACACTGATGGAGGATCCTGAATGCTGATGCCTGTGACACCTCCAGTATGTCCCCTGTTGGTCTCTAAAAGGTACCTGTAGCTAAGATTCTAAGTGTTGCACATACCTGTATCTCCACAGGGATGGGTTCCCCTTGGTTGGCCCTGGCTCTGAGTTGAGGATGACAGAGGTTGCAGAGTTCTTGTAATGTGTCCCTCTCCACCCTGTAGTGCTTTACAATTTCTACATCAAGTAAGTTGTGAACAGTTAAATGGGGCCCAAAAACTCTTGTCCTTCTCGGCCTAGGCCTATTAGCAGCAGCAGCAGCGTACTGTAGGCTTCAGCCTGTTGTACATACAAAGGAATTAAAGCAGCAGCCCCTAACATTCTTTCTGTGTAGACTAATTTCCCATGGTTGCATTCCAATAGATTTTGGAATTTGCAGGGGAAGCCACCACTGAGTCTACACTGTTGCTTATAGCTTGTTGAATGGCTCCACCATGTTGGGTTGGTTGATTAGCCTCCAATTCAGCTACTTATGCTGTAATTAGCATGCCACGGTGCTTACCTTGTTTACGAGGGTGATGTTAACCTCTACACAATTACCGAATTTAAAACTTTGTGCTACCATGGTAGAAATGGACTGTGTAGGGTTTATTAAATTTGGCTGCTTGTCTTTCTGCTGTTAATGTCTAGCAAATATATTAGCAAGTTTCTACAGGCGTTTTGCTCTAAGTTTCAGTGATAGCACCTAACATTTCTTCTGTTGTGTTAGAATCTAAGTGTTGTTGTTTTTCTGCTGTTAATGTCTGGCAAATATATTAGCAAGTTTTTGCTGGCTTTTTGCTCTAGGAAGCAGCGATACCACCTAATATTTTGCTTTATGAATGGCACAGTTATATCAAGTACGTTTCTAGTGTGCTGCCATCTGGTTAAGTTTTTTTTCCTCTGCTGCTAATCTCTCTCATATATATTAGTGCATTTCTATAGTTGTGGCTCCTGATTTTATATTTTATAAACAGTACTGCTAATAGCTAGGCCAGTCAATTGTTAATAATATGAGACAGTTCTATGTGTGAAAAGAGTTGGGTTATTGCCTTGTTTTATTCATATCTGTTAAAATTCAAGCTGCTTATTTTAAAGTTCTTAAATTTTACATTCACAGACTATCTTGTGTAGCAGACAGTGGGAACTAACTGAAACCTGTGTTTTGCATGTCCTTCTAAAATCTAGAAACCTCCATCTCTGTAATCCCAATCTTGCATAAAACCTAAACCCTAAACCCTAAATGGGCACAGTATTATCATTCCAGGGGGTGGCGGAAGCCACACACACTCTGGCTAGGCTTATAAATGCCCTAGGGCAGATAGCCTAGTATGCACCTATGAACCTATGAACCTATATCTCTTGTTAGCTGCTTTACTTTCCATCTGTCCTTCTAAACTCTCTGGAAACCTCATTTCAGTAATTCCAGACTTGCATATCTAGACATATTTCCTGCCAGCTGTCTTATTAAATTCAGTAATTGCCATGTAGAGACTGTTCCAATCCTCAAACAGACTACAAATTAAGACAATTAAAATTAACAATGTAGCCGGTGACTCCCTCTTTGCAAACTCTGCAGGCAGAGCATGGAACCTCCTTCCAGCTAACATTGCTTTGCTCTCCTCCCTATCCCAGTTCAAAGCTAAACTCAAACAACATCTGGCACTAAACTGGCTTTGCCACTGTAACAAGCCTGGCTAACTCTCACCATGAATGTATATAATCTATTAATCAAATTTGTTATTTTTTCCCCTGACTGTTACCAGGGGTGACTCGAACTTGTGATATTGTCTATTTCATGTCTGCTTATCTCATTTGTAAATATCGCATCTGTAATATGTCGTCTTTGTTATTACTTATCTGTCTACCTTGGAGCTTTTCTCCCCAAGCCTCCACTGAAAATGGACATTTATCCAGTGGGACTATCCTGGTCAACAAATGTAAAATAAATAAATAAAAATAAATAAAGTTAAAATTTACAAGTGTGAAATATAGTGCATTACATATGTTGGCCAAATAGTACTTAATGCAGCAGAGCATAGATGAATAGTATTTTATCTACCCAGTTCAGCCACTAAACAATGCAAATTATTTTAATATGTCTCTCTACCAGTGTACTGAGCACACAGTATCGCTAGGCTCAGGCTCACTCTGCTCCCCTACATTACCCAATTCACACCCACTCACCCCCATCCTCTACATTTATTCTAAGCTAATTTTCTCCCACCACATTCTCACCAATTAACCACTGCCTACTTTTTTTCCTTCAGATGTATTCCTTCTGCCTTGCAACTTGACAACCTTGCCCACTTTTTTATTTTATTTATATTTATCTACTGTGGTAGTGCATTGATCTCAATGGACCATTTGCAGTGATAACATTTTACTCAACCCACAGCTAGTCGAACCCTGTCCAGCCTTCTATTAGTATCCACTATATTTTCACTAACCGAACACTCATGTAATTAGCATGCTTTTAAAAGTACTACAATTCAGTCCCCTCCTCTTTCTTGCACACATAACCTACTATAAATTACCTCTCGATGCCAGTTTTATACCCAGTGCTCATTCCATTGCTCTCAGTGGCAATTTACTTCCACATCTCATTCAGTACAGCCCACAAACTTTGCAACCTATATTACATCTATATTTTCAAATAAACAGTGGTGCAGCAATTAATGTCACCTCACAGAAAGAGCTCCTTTGGTTCAATTCTTGCTGGGGTGCCTTCTGTACAACACCTGCATGTCCTCCCTGCATTCGTTCAGTTTCCTCCAGGTATCCTCCCACATTCGAAAGACATGGATCTGGAGTTTTTCTCCCCAGGTCTCCACTATAAATAGGCTCTGTCCTAGTCAGACTTTCCCAGTCAACAAATGCTAAATAAATGAAAATAAAAAAGTAAGTAATCCAACCCACAAATTAGTCATAAAGATCAAATTCAAAACCAAATGGCATTGTATATTCCAGCTATCCCTATACCAGTCTACAACTATGTGGCAACATTCACCTCACCCCAGATCCAACCACAACAGCCTCTCAGTCCTGCAAACCAGGTAAAACAAGTCTTAAATTTATAAACATTAACTTTAGAAGCATCTATAACAAAGTAACTGAACTGCATGCTTTCATATCTCATTACAATCCTGACATCCTTGGTATCACAGAAACATTGCTAAAACCCAAAGTCAAAGACACTGAAATCCTCCCTTTGGGATATAATATTGTTTGAGCAAACAATATATCCAAAAAAGCAGGTGGGATAGCTATTATTTAGCCAAAATTCATGAGCATATCCCTTTATCAGAAAAGTTATCCCTCATTCAATAATGTAGAGATTCTTATTACCTTGCTCAAGTTAAACTCTTCTAAAACCATATGCATCATAACTTTATATAATCACCCAGCACATGAGTGGACATACTGTCCTGGGTATCAACCAATATACCCCATAAACCATCATCCTTGGGTCCAAATCATATCTGATATCCCACTACCAGTATTAACCTATATGGTTTCGCTCATCTCATCAATACAGTAACAGGATATAACAAGTCCTTCTTTAAGGCCTGCACTCTAGACTGGATTCTCTATACTAAACCAAATAATATCTATAACTATGTCACACTATATGACAACATAAGTGACCACCTGCCCAGTTTTGCAAACAGGCTTTATGCAATTCAGTAAAACATCACATGTACAAGAATGTGTGTAAGCTATCCTATTTTAATCTAAACAGTTTCATGTCCACTCTCAAACAATGCAATTGGAATATATTAAAAAATCTTTGTTAAGATGAAGCCAACCTCAAACTTAATAAAACCTTTACTGATATACTGAACAAACATGTTCCTATCAGGAGAAAAATAATTAAACTTAATCAGTAACATGGCTATCTAAAAACAGTTAACTGTGCTTAGAGATAAGGCCTGGGAATCATGGCTCTCCAGCAAATCCTAGAAAAAACTTTTAATCTACACACAGATAAGAAATAAAACCAAACATTGTATAAGGCTTGACAAAAAAACTTCACTACTTTAATTTTCAGCAGGCACACAATAATAATCCTAAACAAAATCTCCTAAATCCAGACCAAAGTCAGCTACCCACTCACTCCCCAGAAGACACTTCATTGACAGTCGCTAATATTAACAAATACTTTCTTCAAGCTGTAACCTTACTTATCAAAGACTATCACATCATCAAACCAGTCCTCCACCAACAAAACTCCGTGAAAGTTCATTTCTCACTCAGATCTGTCCCTACCCCCACCGTAAGCAAATATCTGTTAAAACTAAAAACTACAAGCTTTGCTGCATACAACCTTCTCCTGAATTCCTAAAAATTGCAGCTGAAGCGCTGTCATATTCAAAATCTATATTAATTAACATATCCATTCTAGAATATCATGTCCCAGCCATTTGGAGGAAGCTTTCATAAAGCAAGACCATCTACTGACCACTCGAACTTCAGACCAATAGCCATCCCGTCACCATTATTTAAAATATTAGAAAAGTGTACTTCAGTACCTTACCATAAACAATCTTCTCTACCCCACACAAAAAGGCTTTCCTCCTAACCATAGCACCACTACTGCCCTACTTCACTTTGCTGACACATTAATAAAAACAGAAATACCTGAATCCTGCTATTATCCTTATTCCTAGACCTGTCCAAAGCATCTTATCATAAACTGTTACTAAAACTCTCCTGCTTGGGTCTCTTCCACTTCTTCCTCTCCTGGTTGAACAACTAACTAACAGTTAGATTCCAAGCAGTCAAATGGCAGCAAGAAAACTCTTCATCTCTACCCATTATTGCAGGACTGCAACAAGGATCCATACTTGGACTGCTCCCATTTAACATACTTATAAAGATCTTCACACTGCTTCCAAGCATGGCACTCTTTTACAATATGCAGATGACTCCATTCTTATCTGCACAGCCTCTAACTTAAAGAAGTACATGCAATTACTAAAAAATCCTTTACACCCATAGAATCCTGGCTAGAAAACTCACAACTCCTAGTTAACCCCCAAAAATGAAATTACTACTTTTCACCTCAAAAACATTCTCCAAAAGCAAAACTCTTGTCAAAATTGCTTCATTAAATAACACCCCAATTGAATAGGTCCCTAGCACCAAACTCATAGGAGTCACAATTGATGATAGCATGAAATTTAACCTGCACATCCAGGCTGTTATTAAAAAAGACACCAAAAGCCTAATAGGCAGAAATAGGGAAACTGTAGTTAAAGCTTACTTCTGCCAGCCCTATTGCATGCCTCCCCATTCTTTACTAACCTGCACACATTGACACAAACAAACCTGGAACACTGCTGTGATAAAATAACTCTTTGTGCTGCAAGTTGTCTCTTTAGAACTCATCGCTGTTCTGCCCGAAAACAACTAAATTGGACTGAACTCCCAGATCACCTCCACTGTACTCGGCTACTAATAGCTCATACTCTAATATACCACCATGTTAAGTATAAGACTCTAAAAAGCATTCTTCCACACTACCACTGTACCAAGCTCTTCACTCTGAAGACAAACTTCTCTCTGTCACTAAAGCCCAAAATGCATCAGGAGACTCCTTATACTCAAAACCTGTAGCTATCCCCTGGAATTCCCTCCCACATGCTCTTTGGCTTCTTGAAAACCAACAGGCACTCAAAACACATCCAAAAAAATGCCTCTCAACGTACGTTCCAGGATAAGTATAAAATTGTTGCGTCTTTCTCCTTTTCTACTATACCTCTGCTCTCCTTTAGTCTGTTGCCAACTATCACTGTCTTCACTCACCCCACCTTCTATTTATGCCTGTCTTAATTATTTAATACTCATTTCATTTTAATCTCATAATTAAATCAACATTTTGCTTTTCACCATTTGTAAATAACTCACTACTCTGTACTGTGACATCTGTATGGAATATAATCAGAATTAGAAGCCGTACTACTTTATGCACATTCTGTCTTATCCATTTTGACATTGTAAAATGCATTTCTATTGTATTCTGCCTGACAATGTTGATATTGTATAACATAAGCCTGTACTGCATACACCACAACTTTTCTTCCCCGGCCTCCGCTGAAAAGTGACCTTTGTGCCCGGCTGGACTTACCGGGTCACCAAATGTAAAATAAACTGTCTTATAATGTTTGTGAAGACAGGGCAGTAGCAAGTTCATGAAAGACAGAAATTTGCTATGAAGAAAAAATGTGTTGTGTACATACTGTTAACATCTGAATTTGTATCATTTGCTGAATTTTTCTGTAAGTGCTGTTACTCATTATTAAAAAATGATTAATTGCCTTCTTATACTTTTGATTTTTAATATCCAAAAATGATCTGATTATTCTATGTAGAGGCACAGGTTTGTAGTTTCTATGGATAAGAAAATACCCTAAATTTAATAAAAAATAAATAACTAAATGATGTTGTTGCAAATGATAGTGGTAGGAAATCTCTTTCAGGTTTACTGTCTTTTGCTACATGATATGAATTTATCATATCATTTAATTTCAGAGTAAATGGTAAAGCTACTGTTGTAAATAAATTAGCATAGTGTTAGAATTTTTTGATGGAAGATTGTACTAGAGTAGCAAGGGGAAGAAATGTCTGAATAGTAAGAAAAAGTAATACAGATGGCATTTACTACCGGCAAATACAATGGCAATATTGCGGAGATAGCAATAATAAGCAATGTTGTGTAATGTTATTGTTCACAAACATTATATTAGTGTTAGCCTTCTATGTTACTACGTCTGCATTAGGAATAGCATTTTGAGAAAAACAAAGCCAGAAGGTGCTGGTAGATGGTAAGAATTAAACACTGTGTTGTAAGATATGGAAATAATTTTTTATTGTTTCAAGTTAGTCACATAGGTGGGAGGGGTGATATGTTGCAATAATGATAAAGATATTTACCTCACAGATAAGACATGGTTTAATTGTCACTAAAGAAAACTGGCTAAGCTTAAAATTGTCCACAAGGACAGCTAGCCTAGAACTTTGCTATGAACCACTAGGACCTCTAATGCTTGACATCTGAGAGGAGAAAATGCACTCTTATTTGCTGAAGGGCCCTCTTTATAGAGAACCACATAGCCTTGTAGCTTGTGGGTCTATAGTTTATAAAGTAACTTGTCACTGAAATGCTACAATCAGAACTGAAGTATAGAGAAACAGACTACTTGAAACACAATTTCCAATAGAAATCACTGACTATGAATCAAGAAGAGGGCAAACAGGGGTTGCCATCATGTTCAGAAATTACCTCCATATCAATACACACTAGGCTACATATAGCAACTTTGGAAAGTGTTTTTTATAGAAATTAAATATTAGCTCATATAAATGAATGACAGATAATTTATATGCTATGTTCTGGATGATCCAGAGTGTTTCTCTTACTTTTTAAAACAACTAAACAGTTACAAATTTTAACCTGGCTCTAGGCTGCAGAAAAGATAGATTTCTTGGATGAAAGAAATATCATAAAAGAGCACAGAGGCTTACATTATAAAAATTTGATATAGAAGAATAGGTAACTGCATAGCGATAAACACAAAGGGGACATTGGGTATACCTTCCTGAAAGAACATTAATTTACAGGCAAATAGAATAGATTATGTGTGTGCTAACTGAAGCATATCAGATTAAGAGATTATTAGATATATATATATAGCAAAAAGGAAAACATGAGAGCATGCAATGATCATGAAAATCTTCTCCAATAGCTGATATGTACATGAAAATGAATCACGTTAGATATGTGCAGCATAGCTGAACAATGAGGCAAAAAACTAAGAGAAAAACACGGTACAGTTTGTAATTCATAGGTTCATAGGTTCATACGTTCATACTAGGCTATCTGCCCTAGGGCATTTATAAGCCTAGCCAGAGTGTGTTTGGCTTTCACCACCCATTTTAAATTAATTTTGCTATGCCTTTTTTTGAGGTTAGTATACTGTGCCTCTGTCTAACAGTGACACAGAAGTGATAGCCGGGGTAAACCTACGATCTCCCATCCACTCATCAAGATTCCTCTTGAAGAGAGTCAATGTGGGACTCTGCCTAACCTGGACTGGGATTTTATTCCAGAGTGAAGGGAGCCTCTGGGTTATGAATCTGTCCCTCCAGCATGTCCTATTTATTTCAGTGCTGAGGTTCAAGTCTCAGCTCGATGGGATTTGGATTTTCTGAGGTGCAGCATGTCCATTAATTCCGGTTGGACATGGCTTTAACGTCAGGCACAGATCGCCTCTGAGCAGGCGGTATGCCACTGACTAGAGCTCCAGTTTCTTGTACCCGCCACCATATGGCATCTGTTTGAGCCCTTTGATCCTCTTGGTGAGGTACTTTTGGGGTCTTTCCAGTTGCTGCAGGTGTCTGGTAAGGTACATCCCAAAAGGAGCATTGTACTCAATTATGGGCCTGATGAGGGATGAGTAAAGAGGTACGATGACCTCCCTGATCTAGATGTGAATCCCTTCATGATTAGGTGGGCTATATAAAATGTTTTTCTAACCACTTTGGCCACGTGGTTGTCAAATGAGAGATTGCTATCAACTTGGGTCCCCAGGTCCCTAATGACTTCTTCTGTACTTAATGGATTACCACCTATGTGGTAATTTGTGGGCACTTTGTTTTGCCAAAGGGGATGACTATACACTTTTGGCGTTTAGCTTGAGGCCATGGCTCTAGCACCAGTTGTCTGTTTCTATGAGGCCCTTTGGAGGATGCTTGTGTCGGCTGGAGAGTTGATTATGGCGCCCAGTTTGCAGTCATCTGTGAACTTGGTCAGCCACAGTCCTTCCATGTTGGCCTGTACCGAGAAATATATACCTAACAAGAGAGGTCCCAGGACTGAGCCTTGTGGGACGCCACTTGTAACTGGTTTGGAGTCTGACATGGCTCCAGCAATTCTAACCATGTGGGTTCTGTCCTTGAGCCAGTTTGCAACCCATCTAGTGACATAGGGGTTTATATTTAAGCTGGTGAGCTTATCTATAATGCCCGAGTGGGTATTGTATCGAAGGCTTTGCGAGGTCCAGGTAGGCTGTGTGGACCACCTTCCTCATCAATGGCATTGGTGACTGTTTCATAGAAATCAACCAGGTTTAAGAGGCAGGATCTGCCCTACACAAAGTCAAACTGGGTAGGATCCAGTGTCTGTAGGTCCCCAATATCTTTATTTATGAGGTCCATGATGATCCTTTCCATAGCTTTGCAGACCAAGCTAGTCAGGCTTATGGGGCATAGTTTCCAGGATCCGCTGAGGCACCACCTTGTGGAGAGGGACCACTGTTGCTGCACGCCACCTTTGGGTACATATCCTGTAGTAAGGCTAAGATTGAACGGTAGTTTTATCTTTGGGTTTAGCTCTTCTGAGTTCATGTAGGACGCAGCCTGGGACACCATCTGGTCCCATTGATGCTGTGTTTTTTGCTTTGGAGAGGGCTCTTACCTGAGCATCTGAGATGTCAGGGGCAGCACTCTGTTGGGATAGATATTTGCCCTTTGGTGGGGAGAGGGGAGAAGTTTGCACTGAACCTGTCAGCTAGGATGTTGGCAATGTCTGTGTGCTCGTGTATTTTTTGTCATTTTGGACTAATTCTGAGCATATCTGGGAATTCCCACCCAGGTTCCTAACATAACTAAAGAAAGCCTTGTGATTATCCTTAGTGTCCTGTGCAATTTTTCTCTCAAAGCTGGCCTTAGATGATTTTATGAGTGCCCGTAGTTTTTGCTAATACTGATCAGAGGTGCCTTCTCTTTTGGATTTTTGCTCTATCATGTAGTAGCATCCTCCTTCTATTGTATAGTTTGTTTATGGCTGGGGTCCACCAGACAGGACGCCTGCCGTTGGAGGATTGGGTCTTGATTTTATTTGGGATTGTGATGATCCATGCATTCCTGAAGGTGTTCATAGAATGCTATAAAGGATTCTGCAGTCTGGGCCGTATTTTTCACAGGCCCGGGCTTTGAGGATTTCAGTTTTGAGGCGGTGAAATTTGCTTTAGAGAAGTTTTTCACTGTGGTTTTCTGGGCAGGGGGGGGTTGGGATGTGAATATCCAGTGAGATTAGTTTATGGTCTGATCTTACCAGTGAGGGATACACTTCTGGTCTGGAGCATAGTGTCCCCATGTTGGTGATGATCAGGTCCAGTATGTTTTCCCCTCTTGTGGGAGTGGTAACAAGTTGTTCCATAGCATTTGAGTTTATAAATTCTAGGAACCTTTGGGCTAGGTTGTTGGAGCTAGAGTAATGCTCCCAGTCTATGTTTGGGTAGTTGAAGTCGCCCAATATAATGGTGTTTGGAGAGACCTTCATATTTTCCAGTATTCTCAGGAAGGCTAAGTGGGGTTCCTGTATTTGGGAGGGTGGTCTGTAGCAGGCTATAAGCTGGAAGGCAGTTTTACCCACAGTTAGTTGCACATGGATAGTCTCTGATGCTTCGTGCTGTGCCACCAACCTGGAGGTGTTGGTATCTAATATTGACACTCCCCTCCTTTGTGGTTCGGGTCCAAGTTTTGGGGCCGAAAAGCATGGCATGAGGTATAACCTGGTAGTGCTGGGGTGCTCTCGGGAGCCTTGAACCAGGTTTCTGTTACTGCACAGATATCGATGTTCTCTATGCTAAGGAGAGTTACGAGTGCATGCATCTTGAGGTTTAGACTTCTGGCGTTGAGTAGCATTACTCTTAGTTTCTTATCCCTTGTGATACCTATGGAGGTGGGTTTGTCTTTTGAGCCTTGCCTAAAAAAGGGACTATGGGGGTAGCAAGAGCCTTTGCCAATATCCGAAAGCCCAGGGGTGACAGGTGCAAGCCGACCCTAGCGAAGCATCGTGGCTTGTCGAGCATGTCATCCCAGGCTGACAGGCATTGATCCCTTGAATGACAACAACACTTAAGCCAATTGTTGAAATTGATCATCTTGTCTTCATATTGTGGCATAATTCTTGGTGAGGGTAAGATGCTACTCAAGGTCAGGGTCATACCGGCCTGGGCTACATGCTCAGAGAGCTCCTCTATGTCTCTTTTCATGTAGTCCAGGAGGTACGCCTCAGGTCATTCACACCAGCATGGACAATGACTGAGTCATATTTGTACTTGCCTTGAAGTGACCTGAGTGCTTGTGTTATGTGGCGGATCTTAGCACGGACAAGCAGCTAACAATGACCTTCTCCTTGTTCAGCCTGGTGAGCGGGATGTCAGTGTGCCTGACGATAGAGTCACCTATTACAAGTGTATCAGGTGTGTTGTTTAGCCTTAAGGGCTGTGACTGTTCGGCATACTGGCTTTGTGAGCTATGTGTTGCACGTGTTTTGTTTTGGGGTAGCGGTTGCTTGGGTGTCTGCTTTGGAGGTCTCTGCTGCTTAGGCAGATTTTTATTTAGAGCCTCCGAGTATGTTTTTTGTGTGTTTATGTGTTTGGTTTGTTGTTGGTAGGTCTATGTGAGACTGGAATTGTAGTGAGTGTGGTTTCCTTCTCCTCCTGACTGGTTACGCCAGTACTGAGTTGAGAGAGCTTAGCCTCCAGTTTGGCTATATGGTTGCATCTCTCATGTGTTGGGAGGAGGAGAGGGTTGTCTGTGTACATGAGGCAGTTGTAACATTGCCTCAAGATTCCCAGATTCACCAGCTGGACCAGAGAGGAGATTGACAACTGACGTTTGGACATGCTAGAATAGTATTGGGAATTCCTTTATAATTGAAAAAAGGGCCAATGGGGAACAAGGTACTCAAGGGGAGTTTGTGAGGTGTAGTGCTTTTAATTTTTAGAGCTGACTTATATAATTGCTTTAGTGAGCAAGTGCCAGGTAACTTAAATGCAATGTGTTACAGGTAACTTAAATGCAAAAATGACAAACAGTAACTTTCTTTCAAGTGAAACAAGGAAATAAGTACAGTAAGCAATGCAGATATCACTAGGAATCCACAGAAGTGCTAAAAGGCCGCATTTTAGGTGGAATTAGCGTTTCAGGGAAATAAACAAACAACAAGCATACAAATAAAGCTAGATTCAGCAGGCCTGGATCTAGTCTATGCTACAGCAAACAAGGTGTACCAATTTCAGTAAGAAACAGTTAGAATATGCAGGCACTATAAGCCTCTAACCAGAAATTCCCTGCTCAGAAGGGCAGAGTCCAGCCTCTCCTCCCACAAGAGTGCAGACCGCAATCCTTCTTAACGTAAAATAACTGGCCTGAAGCCCAAGTGCTTAAACCATAACTAATACACTTTTAGAATAACAGACACTGAGCTCTCAATCAGCAGTTCCCAACTTAGAAGGATGTAAGCTACCTGTCCTGCCACCACAGTGCAGGCCACAAACCTTCCTAATGTAAAACAACTGGTCTGAAGCCCAAGTGCTTAATCCAAAAGACTTAGAAATGATAGCTACACTTTAATCAAGTTACTACCAGCAGTAATAAATACAACTGAATACTTTAAAGAATGCCTGGATTAGTGCTCAAGTTATACAAACAAAGCTAGATTCAGCAGGCCTGGATCTAGTCTATGCTACAGCAAACAAGGTGTACCAATTTCAGTAAGAAGCAGTTCAAATATGCAGGCACTATAAGCTTTAACCAGAAATTCCCAGCTCAGAAGGATAGAGTCCAGCCTCTCCTCCCACAAGAGTACAGAACACGAACCCTCTTAATTGAAATAAACATCCCAAGAGGAGAAGAAAAGGCAGCAATGTGATCTAAATAATGGCAGAGGAAGGCAGAGATATAAAATTGAGAGGTAATATACTCAAAAAAGAAGTGGCATTTCAGGATATACATATTGTATTACAACTGCACAGTCGGGGAAATGGCAAAGTCCTGAAAACAGCCCAGTGTTTTTTTTTTTCCCTGGGAAAAATATTGCTGTTCCGTGTTTTCGGGATTGTCAGCTTTCACTCTTAAAGGGTCGATTTTAAGAGTTCACTGATTTAACATAGACCCGTTTAGTAGTAATTGTCTATCATTACCCCATTGAACAATGACATAAAAATCACCCTGAAGTTCCAGTTCAAGAGAAGAGGCAGAGAGGTTGAGTGGAACTGGATCATATCATCAGCATAAAGCAAGAGAGGAAGACAGGGTAAGTCAAAAGAAAGTTTGCTAATGTAGCTAGAAAACAGGACAGGATATCTCCTCTATCTAGACTAAAGATGTCTTGACACAAGTATGCCAATTTACCCCATTCACTTGGTTTACAATTCTGTCTAATAAGGATGGTGGGTCCTGCAGTATGTCACACAAAGAAGAAGAGAGTATCACATATTTGATCTGAAAATATTTCCATGTGTCATGCTTTCTCAGTCAATATTTCATCTGGAAGTCATCAAAATTATGATTAAAAGAAGTGTTACAAAGTGGAGATGCCGTTAAAAAAACGATCACTGCACCATAAACACTCTTCATCAACAAAGAGATCCACATATCCACACAGAGTATGTACTCCCCTAATTCCATCCCAGTCCCACACAGTACTATGCACCCTATACAGCATCTTCCATACTTCTAAAGTGATTGATAGAGTGTGCTAAACAATAAGGTGTTCAGGTAGCACCACCAAAAAAAAATACAACGCTTTAAATTAGTTACTGTCAAACTTGTGTTTCCAGTAATGTATTTATAAGGGGAATCATTGTCCTGAAGTGTAAGATAAGTATACAGAAAGATAAAGGATGAATGCAACTCTAAATCAAATCCTTCTACACAGGTCGATAGATGCTACATAATGCCAGCCCTTGTCCCTGACAAAGATAGTGGCTAGCCTTTGAATTTTGTTTAACCATTTAGAAGCAATGGGCATAGGAATATATATATAAGAACATAATTTACCTTGGGGGGAAAATGCATCTTAGGAATAGATAATTATCCAGGAAATTTAAGTTAAGCTGTATCATCATTGCTTTATTGGGGGTGTACCATAATACAGAATATCTAGGAGAAGAAATCAGTCCACTTAAAGGGAATCATAAACTGGGATTATTACACACCAGTTGAGCCACCTGACTGAATGAAAACATTTCTATTTTTGACACAGTAACTCGAAACCCAGAGAATCATTTAAACAATTGAACAAGTCTACTAGGGTAGGGATATCGTTCTCCGGGTCCTCTGTAAGAAATACAGAATCATCAGTAAAGAGTAAAATCCTAGTTTCAATGCCAAATAGTTGCTACTTGTGTAAATTATTAGATACTGTTAGTCTTTCTGTATGAGGCTTTATGGCTAAAAGAAATGGGCCTAGACAAAGAGGGCACTCCTGTCAGATACCTCACTGGAAAGAAAGAGGACAGGAAAATATAGTATCTGTTAGCATTCTGACCACTGTTTGTGAATATACAGCCTAGGCTGCCTATATAAAAATTGTGAGAAACTCAAATTCTGAAATACCAGTCAAATATAGTATCATAAATAGAATTAAACACCTTTTGAAAATCCAGGAATACCGCACCCTGGCTTGAGATTTTTTATTGAGCTTGCATATATGAAATTAACAAATGTAGGTGCTCTGAGCTAATCTTACTCTTGACTAGTCTGGCCTGAGAGGGATGTCAGGTAAACCAATAAAAGAAACAGCCTAGTAGCTAGTATTCTACTGTATATTTTTATAGCAAGATTAAGTTTAGAAATTGGCCTGTAGTTTTCAGTCTTCAGGGAGTCTTTCCTGAGCTTGGGGAGTGATACAACTCTGGGTTCATTTAATGTTGGAGGGGTATAGTCCTTTGTAAAGTAGCACAAGTAAAACACATGTAGGAGTAATAACAGAGAGAGCTGTTCCCTGCAGTTTACTCATAGTGAGTTTAAGGTAGTCTGGACCTGGAGTTTTCCTAGGTGGAAGAGTTCTGGTCACTGAAGAAATTTCACTGACTTATACGGGTTTCCTAAAAGAAGCAGCATCCACAGTGGCTACCTCAGGAACAGCCACCTTTTGCAGAAAGGAATCTAGCCCCTTATTCTGTGATAGCATCCTCAAATTCCTTCTATCCTTACAGGGCCCCTCATAGTTCTCTAGTGGAATATAAAGTAATCCCTCTATGCTGTAGAGTAAATATATGTGACTTCATGTGTCTGTGACAAAGTCTGTAACTTAACAATTCCCGTAGATTATTATTCAAAGCCCATGTTTGTGACACGTCTTTTCTAATGTGCAAACTTACTTTTTGATCTAACACTCCCATATTTCCTTTGGGCCCCAGCAGGTGTAAAACATGCTTACTTACACAGTGAGAGCCAACGTCTGCATTCATTCTCCAATTTCCTGATATAACAATTAATTTTTTTTAATCAACTGACATCTCCCCACACAGTGTAGTATACTGTCTAGTAAGGTCAGACCACAAAGCTGGCTCCTTTGTAATAAAAGTCATTTCTGTGACCCCAGCAAACCCCTTAACATTTAGAAATTACTCTAAGGCAAACTTTCTACTTCTAAGTAATGACTTGTCCAAATTTCAGGCCCTTGCAAAGCCTGAGACAAACAGGTTCTTATGCGGAATCGTTCCTAGAAATTCTGTGCAATCATGTCAGTAAATGCATACAAACAGCTGTGCCTACCAGACAAAATCACAAAAATAACTCAGAAAACAAACCACCTTGGTGTAATCCAAACAAACAGGTTGTACTATAATAACAACAGCAATAAAAACATGTAATAGCTAAGATGAGGAAGTTCTAGGCACAACATGATAAAAATACTCTCATCCATCTAAATAAACAACTAAGAGAGCAAATTAAATTTACTAAAACCAAATTTGAGGTAAACATAGCCTCACAGACAAAGGACAACCACAAGACTTTCTTTAGCTATGTCACAAATCTCTAAGTCAGTACACAGCAGTGTGCAGAACTAATTGTAAGTGGAGCTACCTGCAAGGAGCCAGAAGGCATAGCAAATCTGCCGGCCTACAAATTCAGATCCATTTGTACCCCCCACTGGCCACCTATCCAGGAAATACCATTAAACAAAGCCCCCAAATATGTCTTGGGAGCAGGTCCTAGATGCACATTCTATGGTCAAAAACACTGTATTGATGGGCCCTGATAATACCACAGGATGCCTCCTAAATTGTTGGAAACATGACCTATCAAGACCAGTGGAGTCACTGTCACATCATAGCCTGCAGACAGGCTTTGTGCTTCTCGAATAGAGAACTACAAGGGTCAGCCCTCTGCACAAGGGCAGGCCATCAGAGGACCCCAGCAACTAGAGACTCATAATTTATTTTTATTTATTTTATTTTACATTTGTTTACTGGGAGAGTCCATCTGGGCATATAACCCTTTTTCAGCGGAGGCCAGGGGAGAAAAGCTCCATTCTTAGTAGACTATTATGTTAGTAGAAAGACAATCATTTGCAGTATAAGTATGCAATGCCATGGAAAGTTGCACTCCATTGCCTTTCTGTTTCCATTGATACTGTTTTCCTACTGTTCTTTGAGTCTGCCTACCCCCCTCTTCAGACATTAAGCTAAAAGTTTCTGCAATTCTAACCACTGGACTAGAGCACCAATACTGGCTTCATTTTATTGGATACTACTCTAGCGAGTCTGCTATATTTAGCACAGAGCTACATCCACCCAGGGATTTTGTTCAAGATTCTGAGAGGTGTGAAATAAAAACGTTTCGTCCAAAGGGAAGAAAAAAAGAAGTTATGTCCTTACCATAACATTCCATGTAGAGTGTTCATCTTGCCTTTGTTCTTACACAATGGTTCGGAGCCGATTCTCGGCTCTGAGTCGGCCGAATTGCAAAGCTCTGAATCTCAGAGAATCTCAAGACCAGCCCATATCCCACAATCCTCCCGGCCATTACTCAGATCTAGTTTGCAAACAAACCAGACCAAAAGATCCAACACCTGCGGTGCTAGAAGTATACACTCTCTTCAGCCATTCAGAGACACTCTCTCACCATTATAATAACTAATGGTCTAAGCATATATCCCATGACACACGGGACCATATACCCTGGAAGGGGTCAAGACACGTCGATCAGACTCTAATCCTACCAGTTCTTCCAAACATGTGGGGGGGAAAGGGAGGGAATGTAAGAACAAAGGCGAGATGAACACTCTACATGGAACGTTATGGTAAGGACATAACTTCTTTATGTAAGAGTGTTCAATCTCACCGTTTGTTCTTACACACGGGTAGCGTCCCTAGCTCCATAACCCCAAGTGACTCATGGAAGAACGTTCCTAAGCACAGTGGAACCAAATGATGTCCTATCCTTGGAGACCTTGTCCACTCTATAATGAGTGATGAAAGTATGTGGTTTAGACCAAGTGGCTGCTGCACAAATAGTGTCCAAAGGCAAATGAGCCGCATGAGCTAAGGAAGTGGAGATGGATCTGGTAGAATGGGCCTTAGGTTTGGTGGGTAAGGATTGCTTTGATTTAGAGTATACAAATGTTATACAGTCAGCAAGCCATTTAGATAGTGTACGTTTAGTAATTGCCATGCCCTTTTTATTGTCTGCAAATGCGACGAAGAGTTGATCCATTTTCCTGTAAGCTTTGGTCCTACCTAAATAAAATCTTAACTGCCTGTGAACATCCAACTTGTGCAACATATACTCCAGTTTGTTAGTATGGTTTTTGAAAAAGGTAGGGAGTTCTATAGACTGGTTAATATTCGTAACTGAGCATACTTTTGGAAGGAAAGATGGATTTGTACACAAAGAGACCCTGTCTGGATGGAATATCAAGTAAGGTGGTCTGACCGATAATGCCTGCAGCTCTGAGACTCTACGAGCTGAGGTCATGGCGACAAGAAACAGCGTCTTCCACGATAAGAACTTTAAGAGACATGACGAAGCAGGTTCAAAAGGTGGCAACATGAGTTGCGACAGCAGCAAATTCAGGCTCCATGGAAAGAAAGGTTTTCTGACAGGCGGTCTAAGATGGAAGGTTCCTTTCATAAAGGCCTTACAAAGTCTGTGAGACATAATGGGAGAACCTTCCTCACCAATATGGAAGTTTGATATGGCCGCCAACTGTACTCTTAGCATGGAAGTAGAAGCTCCTTCGTGAAAAAGGATGGATAAGAATTCTAAAATTTTATGTAGAGGAGCTACCAAGGGGTCTAAGTTCTGACTAGATGCCCAATATACAAAGCGTTACCACTTACTCCTATAGAGTTTAGTAGTGGAAGCTTTATGAGAAGCAACCAGAATGTGTTGAACTGCTGGAGGGAGTAGATGAGACCTGGCTAGGCAGGGAAGTGGAGCAGCCAAGCTGCTAGTTTGAGGGACTGTAGAGACGGGTGAGGAACTCCCGACGAATGTGTCAGTAGATCTGGTACTGGGTCCAGAATCCATGGTTCCTCTATTTGATGGGCTCGAAGAAAGGGGAACCATATTTGATGAGGCCAGAATGGGGCTATGAGTATTATAGTCCTTTCCAGGTCCCTGGCTTTCTGTAGAAATCTGGGAATCAATGGAGTCGGTTGGAATGCATATAGGAGACCCGGGGGCCAATCGTGTATCAGTGCGTCCCTGGGGACATCCCGCAGAGGGGGTAGAAGGGCAAAGTAGCTTCTGCATTTTGCATTCAACGGGGAAGCAAACTGATCGCAGCAAGGTTGGCCCATTTGCAGAAGATCTTTTCCGCCGTCTCTGAATTGAGGGACCACTCGTGAGGTAACAGGATGGCTCTGCTCAACCTGTCCGCAATGACGTTGGATGACCCCGGGATGTGCGTTGCTATCAGAAAGCGACCCGTGGACTCTGCCCATTGCCAAATTCTCATGGCCTCTCTGCATAACGGGTAAGACCTGGTTCCCCCTTGTTTGTTTATGTACCAGACTACAGACATGTTGTCTGTCTGAACTGCTACTGTTCCTAGAGGTAAGAGGGCTTGGAAGTGTTGCAACACCAGGAACACCGCCCTCAACTCCAGAACATTTATATGTAGAGTGTACTCCATGCTGGACAATTCTCCTTGGACTGTTCTTCCCTGAAAAAGGCCCCCCCACCCTATCAGGGAAGCGTCCGTGGTTATTGTGGCTGTTGGACTGGGTAGAACGAACGGACGACCCACAGTGAGGTTCTGATCGCGCACCCACCATGAGAGGTCCCAAATGCAAGATTCTGTTATCCTGATCTCATGCGCTAGGGGTAGGTGTTGGAACGACCACTGTGCGAAGAGCAGCCATTGTAGGATCCTCATGTGTAACCTTCCCATAGGAACTGCAATTAGTGCGGCTGCCATCAGTCCCAACACTTTTAACACCAGTTTGGCTGGGGCTTTCTTGCTGACCAGAAGAAGAAGGACTTGCTGTTTGAGTGTTGAAGCTCTTATTGGAGGGAGCTTCAGTAGTGTCGATCGTGTATTTAGGTCTGCTCCGATGAAGGAAATACACTGTGAGGGCGATAAGCAAGACTTTTCGAAGTTTATGGATATCCCTAAGTGGAAACAAAGGCCGATTGTGTAGTCTCTGGCTTGCAATAGGCGACACTCAGTGGTGGCGGTGAGGAGCCAGTCGTCCAGATATGGAAACACCTGGAATCCTTGTCGTCTCAAGTGAGATGCAACTACTGCCATGTATTTGGTGAATACCCTGGGGGCTGAGGTGAGTCCAAAGGGCAGAGCTCGAAACTAAAAGTGACTGGCTCCCAGCCGGAAGTGCAGGTGATCTCTGGACGGTCTGGCCATTTTGATGTGGTAGTATGTGTCTTTGAGATCTATAGAGCACATCCAATCGTCCTTCTGTAAGAATGGAAGGATCAATTGAAGCGTGACCATCCGGAACTTTTCCTTCTTCACGAAGTTGTTGAGATGGCTGAGATGTAAGATCGGTCTCCAGTCCCCTGTCTTTTTTGGAACTAAAAAGAACCTTGAGTAAGTTCCAAATTCTCTTTGGTCCACCGGGACTGGTTGGATGACTCTGTTTTCGAGCAGCTTTGAAATTTCTACAGCTGCTAGCTTTCGCAGATGGGGTGGCACATCTGGAAAATTTCTTTGTAGAGGTGGCGTTGAAGTGAAGGGGATTTTGTATCCTCTGGTTATAATGATTTTTACCCAAGAATCCGAAGTAATGTTTAGCCAGGCCAGTGGGTATAAAGCCAAGCGACCCCCGACTGCCTCCAGAGCAGGACAAAGCACAACGAAAAAGTTGAGGTAAAAAACACACCTTTATCAAACACAAAGCTTTCAGGTACAAGACCCTTTCTCAATGATAGACACAGGTACATTAAAATCAGACATTAAATACACGCCCAACACATCACGTGACCCGCAGCCATGGTCATGTGACTAATACATTAAAATAATTACATTACTTATAATTTTAAGACATAGACAAGTAAAATTAGATAAAATTCATACATACATATATTTGCTTACTTTTGTGTACTTATATTTACATGCACATATATATACAAAATACATTGCCTATATTACTTTAACTTAGTGTGTTGTATTTTTATTAGAACAGGTTTTAAGGAAACATCAAAATTTAATCCAGGGGATGTATTAGCTGCTATCCTTACTATCCACTCATATTCTTTATTATCTAAATGATTACATAAGTCCCCTCCCCTGATAGAGCTAACAACACATTCTATTACTCTAAACTTGAAACTGTGTGTAGAACCACAATTTAAAATATGCTTAGATAGAGCATTAGTCTCCACTTCCCTCCTTATACTTGATTTATGCTCTATGATGCGTTCCTTAAGTTTTCTAGTCGTCTTGCCGACATAGAAACAAGCGCATGCCTCACACGTTGCCAAATAGACAATGTTACTTGTCGCAAGTTGCATGGCACCGAAAAGTAAATATCTTCTTAGTGACAGGATGAACAAAACTACTACCACATTCTGAAGAATCAGCTTTCTGTTTGTATATATCACTACAGCAACTACAATTATAACAACTAAAGGTACCATTACCTAGTCCATTAAGGGAAGTAGCATTCACATATTCAAAATCTTTATAAGCTAGAACATTCTTAATAGTTCTCATATTTCTGTATGTGAACAAAGGAACTTCACCTACAACTAATCTAATATCTTCCTGAGCTATTAGCACCTTCCAGTATTTCCTTATTATAGTTCTGACTGCATATGAAAGAGAGTTGTAAGACATAATAAATCTTACATTAACACTTTTATTTAATTTGAACATTGGGACAACAACATCTGTACTTGTATTCAAAAATACAGATGAATACATGGAATACCTATTAGTAATGTAATTATTTTAATGTATTAGTCACATGACCATGGCTGCGGGTCACGTGATGTGTTGGGCGTGTATTTAATGTCTGATTTTAATGTACCTGTGTCTATCATTGAGAAAGGGTCTTGTACCTGAAAGCTTTGTGTTTGATAAAGGTGTGTTTTTTACCTCAACTTTTTCGTTGTGCTTTGTACTTTTGACTCTGCAGCAGTATATACTTGGTGTTCCTTTGGTGCTTTATACTGCAAGTTGGGTTTTTCAGCCTGTAGCAGCCAAAGATGGAGTCTAGAAATCGTTTAAAGCATCTCTTTGAAAAAGAGATTAATCCTTTGTTACTTGTTACAACAGAGATTCCTGTACTTCAACACAAGACTACCACTGTTTCATCTACTAATCGTTGGACTTTGAACATAAAGTACAAATATTGGAAAGGAAGGTTGGTACCTATAAGCGTTTGCAATGGCAACGTTTTAGCTTTGATGCTTATCTGGAAAAAGGTATTGCACCACGTGGTTTGAGGGTATTAAAAATGCCCTCATATGGAAATACATATCCTGAACTGTTAAAGCAGTGGCAGTGCTTAAATTTGAAGTTAAGCCATGACTATATGGTACTTATGAATAAGTTCTTTAGTGACATTGAGAATGAAATGAAAAAAGAAATTCTCACACTGGAAGATGAACTTTTATGTTTGTCATGTGTTTCTACCATGCAAACTGTTTACCAGTCCATGTTGGATAGGCTAGCCACCATGGATGATCGACTAGAAAATGTGAAAAAAAGAAAACTTGTACGTGACATGGGAGATTACCAATCGGGTAATATTTTCTCATGGCCTAAAGTTGAAAGAACTGTTCCACAAGTGAATAAACCTAACAACTTTAATAGTGAATCTGTACCTACAACAATGAAGCAGAAAGCATATACTACACCTTTAAATTCCCTAGATGAGTTTCCCCTGTTAACAACTAATGCTTTGAACTTGGAGCCAGAACTGCTATCCTCTTCACATAGCGATGACATCACTGATACGCGGCAGCTCTAAGTAGCACTGTGGCTTGTGCAGTTACAGAATCTGCTTCTACATCTACTGCTTCAACAGCTACTAATGAAGGCGGGCCTGGGTTGTCTTTACGATCTTCACAACAAACTTTAAATAATTTCTTTAAACCTTTTCAACTGCAGCAAGCGGAACGATCAAAGAACGCTCAAACAGCTCGAGGTCAACGCCGAGGAAGAAGTAAACATAGGAACAATATGGTAGTGCAGGACAATAAACGGAAGAATGAGAGCCCCAAAGCAACTGAAATTAGCCAGAAGGCAGTAGCAGGCATAGTAAATCTATCTTCCTTTGTTGTGAATGACCATCATTATTCTCTTTTGAGCAAAGGTATGAATTTTATACCTACAAGTGTGGAAGACATGGTAAAAGTTATAACTGATTTAAAATTGTTTATTAGATCTGTAGCTCTAAAAGTGATGTTTAAAAGTGATACTTATGACTCCACTGCTTGTAAAAGACGAGCGTTTGTACCAGTGTATGCTCCAGTTTTACTGGCATTTAATGACTTATGTGAAACTGAAATAAGACATGTATATAGTAATAGAAAAGCTAATGGTCGTTACAATCTCTCATGATGAATACAAAGCATTGTCTGAATTAAAAAGTGAACCTAATGTGGTAATAAAGCAGGCTGATAAAGGGGGCTCCATAGTTCTAATGGATAGGAACAAGTATATAAGCTCAGTATTATCTTTGATTGGGGATGCTACTGCATACAAACTGATACAATATGCTGATGTAAAAAAGTGTATTTGTTATGTTAACATGTGTATATATGACTTACAGTTGTCAGGTGACATCTCTTTGGATCTTTTTCATTTTTTCACTGTTTCTAGTCCTATCATTCCCCAACTATATGGCATTCGAAGTGCACAAATCATGTGAAAATCCCCCTATGAGACCTATTGTCTCAGGAAATGGTTGGATAACAGAACCTATCTCTTTGTACTTACAGAGGCAGTTACAACCATTTTTGGGTAAATGTGAAACTGTCCTTAAAGACAGCACTGATTTTCTTATTAAACTCAGAACATGGTATTTAAAAGTTAAGCAATCTTAACATGGATTGTCAGAATATATACATGGTTGTGTTAGATATTACTTCATTATTTACTGTCATACCAAATGAATATGGCATCAATTCAATAAGGGAATTTTTAAGTCACTCTTCCACTTTTACTGTTAGGCACACAGAGAACATTTGCATGTTGTTGGATATAGTTTTAAAAAATAATATCTTTATATTCAATAAGGAATATTATTTGCAGCAAACGGGGGTGGCTATGGGAACCCCGGTAGCAAATACATATGCAAACATTGTTCTCTATGAATGGGAGAAATCTTATGTTGGTAATGGAACTACCTTTTGAATGAAAATATAGTTTTATATCAGAGATTCGTAGATGATTGCTTTCTTTTATGGAAAGGAACATCCAGTGAGTTACAAGACTATATTATATATTTGAATAATACTACTTCCTTTCTACACTTTAAGGCTGATTATTCTAAGACATTCGTCAATTTTCTGGATATTTCTTTAACTAAGGAGAACAATGTTATTAACACTTCTGTTTTAAGAAGGAAGTTTCATCAGGAAGATACTTGCATGCGTCTAGTATGCATGCACCCCATATTTTTAGGGGTATAGTAAGGGGCAACTGGCAAGAGTTAGTAGGTTAAACACTGACAATGTCAAGTGTTTACAACAAATTGATGAGGCATGTGGAGACTTTAGAAGAAGTGGCTATCCAGAAGGTATGCTGGTAGAAGCTAGAGAACATGTAGTATCTAATAGGTATTCCATGTATTCATCTGTATTTTTGAATACAAGTACAGATGTTGTTGTCCCAATGGACACATTAAATAAAAGTGTTAATGTAAGATTTATTATGTCTTACAACTCTCTTTCATATGCAGTCAGAACTATAATAAGGAAATACTGGAAGGTGCTATTAGCTCAGGAAGATATTAGATTAGTTGTAGGTGAAGTTCCTTTGTTCACATACAGAAATATGAGAACTATTAAGAATGTTCTAGCTTATAAAGATTTTGAATATGTGAATGCTACTTCCCTTAATGGACTAGGTAATGGTACCTTTAGTTGTTATAATTGTAGTTGCTGTAGTGATATATACAAACAGAAAGCTGATTCTTCAGAATGTGGCAGTAGTTTTGTTCATCCTGTCACTAAGAAGATATTTACTTTTCGGTGCCATGCAACTTGTATGACAAGTAACATTGTCTATTTGGCAACGTGTGAGGCATGCGCTTGTTTCTATGTCGGCAAGACGACTAGAAAACTTAAGGAATGCATCATAGAGCATAAATCAAGTATAAGGAGGGGAGTGGAGACTAATGCTCTATCTAAGCATATTTTAAATTGTGGTTCTACACACAGTTTCAAGTTTAGAGTAATAGAATGTGTTGTTAGCTCTATCAGGGGAGGGGACTTATGTAATCATTTAGATAATAAAGAATATGAGTGGATAGTAAGGCTAGCAGCTAATACATCCCTGGATTAAATTTTGATGTTTCCTTAAAACCTGTTCTAATAAAAATACAACACACTAAGTTAAAGTAATATAGGCAATGTATTTATATATATGTGCATGTAAATATAAGTACACAAAAGTAAGCAAATATATGTATGTATGAATTTTATCTAATTTTACTTGTCTATGTCTTAAAATTATAAGTAATGTAATTATTTTAATGTATTAGTCACATGACCATGGCTGTGGGTCACGTGATGTGTTGGGCGTGTATTTAATGTCTGATTTTAATGTACCTGTGTCTATCATTGAGAAAGGGTCTTGTACCTGAAAGCTTTGTGTTTGATAAAGGTGTGTTTTTTACCTCAACTTTTTCGTTGTGCTTTGTACTTTTGACTCTGCAGCAGTATATACTTGGTGTTCCAGAGCAGGACAGCCAGGCATCCCTTCAGGAGTGCTGGAAAGGCTTCCCAGGGGCGGAATCCCTGCTCGCCTTGGTTATGCGGACCCCCTCTGCCGCCGGGGTGGCGTCTTCCATTTCTACCCCCTCCTCTGCCTCTGGAGGGAGTATCACTCTGTGTGGTCTGGAAAGATCCCTGATTCTTACAGAACCACATTTTTCCGCCTCATTGCCCTTTGGGGTACGGTCTAGTAGGAGCAGAAAAATGGACCCCGACAGCAGACAGGGTCTTTCCCACTGGCTCGCACTGAGTGAGAGTCTCCTTAACCTTGGGCCCGAAAAGTGTGGCACCATCAAAAGGGGCATTGGCAAAAGAAGACTTGAAGGCTTCCGCAAAGGAGCACAGCCGCATCCATGATTGTCTTCGAAGAGCAATCGCTGAAGCTGCAGGTCTACTCGATCCCATGGCTGCATACGAGATGAGCCTCATGGATGAGTTTACTATGGAGGTGAGGGTGTTAAGTTGTGTTGTTACCTTTTATGAAACCGCAGCATCTGTGTTACCCTGGAGGGTATCTGTCAGCTCCTTGATGAGATCCCTCTGCAAACGTGTGAAGTGGGTCAAATAGTTTAGCGAACGCATGGAAAAAGTCGCTGAACTAAAAATGCACTTCCCATATCTGTCCATAGTCCTAGAATCCTTATTAGGAGGATGAATAGATGAGGAAGACTCAGACATCTCCTTTTTCGTGGCTGCCGCCACCACCATAGCGTCGACAGGAACTCCCTTGGTGAGATAACATTTATCTTGGGGGGCAGTGATGAACTTGTTTGGTTTCCTAGGGACTGATTCCACTGTGTCAGGTGCCCCTCATGCCCTTAGAGCAATCAAATCCATTAATTCATCGAAGGCGGAGTCACCCAGGAGGTAGAAGGTTGAGCCCCAAAAGCCTTCAGCAGCACCGACTCGTCCTCAGTGGGGGCTAGGGATTGCTAATTACCCCTCTGTTTCAAGATCTCCAGGATGTCTGCAAATGACACATCCTCCGAGGGTGATTTGGGGGACCCCTCTGCCTCATCCAAGTCGGTGTCAGACGTTAGAGATTCCTGTGGGGAATCTATGTGCCTCCTCTTGCACAACCGTTTCCTCTGGACCTCATCAGAGGGGGCTTCTGGTGAGGCCTCCAAGGAACAGAGGGAACCCTCTGGGGGTGGCTGAAGCAATTGGGCTCTGCGCTTGGGATGGATCATGGGAGCAGAAACAGAAAGTGGCCCTTTTGGGGAAGGAGAAGATTCCCCTGATGATGTGGTTGTCTGTGCAGACAATACCTTCCTCATAAGGTCAAAGGCCCCCGAACCCCTTACCGAGGGCTCCCCCAGTTCCGAAGAACATGGAAGCATCCCAGACCCAGGTGCCGTGGGCTCTGACCCTGAGGACGGAGCTGAGCCAGTCTGTGCCGAGGCCCCAAGAGGGAGAGTCGGTACCGACAGGTCAGTACGACTCTCGGTCCCGGAATCGAGCAAAGACCGTCGGCTCCACAACTCCCCTATCGGTTCCAAAGGAGTTGAAGTCAATGGTGTCGATCGTGCAATGGACGGTTTCAGCACTGAGGGCTCCACTATCATCAGGTCATCCTCTCCTGGCTCAGAGATCTGGATGGGTCTCGAAGGAGGACCCGTTGGAGATATGGGGAGGCCTTCTAGTTTCGACACCAACTTGGAGGAAACTGCAATTAACTTGGAAAGGGCCATGTTTTCCATGAGTTTCTGCATGACACAATCCACATCTGTCTCAGACAAGGGTCTGGAAGAATGGGTCGAAGGAGCCGAAGATGGCACCGACCGAAGAATGGACGGTGGTGGCAGTTCTGACACCGGTTCCAAGATCTGGGGCTCAGGAAAAGATAAATGTTCGACGCTCGGCCCTGAGATCTGTGGAACCGGCGAACGAACCCTAGAAGATGAACTCGGAGCCGATGACATGGGCTCCAACATCTTCGACCCCTTAGAGGATTTAGAAGCCTGATCTGACTTGTCCAAAGCCTCTTGAAAGGCAGGCTTCAGTAATCCTCTGTCTATGAGCTTCCTGCGTCTTTCTGTCATGACCCTCCCGCTAAAGGAATGGCAAATAGAGCAACCCTCTTGGAGATGGAGAGGGCCAAGACAGTAGATGCAGGAAGCATGATTGTCAGTAATGGACATTTTCTGCCCACACTGACATCTTTTAAAGCCAGATTTAGCTTTTTCTAACATACTAATATAACAACAATAACTAATGAGTATAGAAAAACTGCTAATCCTATATGAATATATATATGTAGAAAGGGCTATATAAAGAAGACACTCACAAAAACCACACCCAAAAAAGAAGGGTTAGGCCACAAAGGGTGCCTGAAGAAAAAAAAGGGTATTTATATATATATATATATATATATATATATATATATATATATATATATATATATATATATAAAACACACACACACACAGCACTTCTAAAAAAATCTAAGAATTATAAGGTAATATCAGGAAAAAAATCAGTATCTTATCTGTAAATAGTAAGCAAAACTCAATTTTCTATCTGGTCCGAGCTCTCCTCGATCCGATCTATTGCAGCGGCAAACTAGATCTGAGTAATGGCAGGGAGGATTGTGGGATATGGGTTGGTCTCAAGCTTCTCTGAGATTCAGAGCTTTGCAATTCGGCCGACTCGGAGCCGAGGATCGGCTCCGAACCCGTGTGTAAGAACAAACGGCGAGATTGAACACTCTTACATAAATTATTTAAATTGCCCATGGTTTCGCCAAAAAAGTTATCTGTTTGCACTTTTTTTAGTTTGTTCTGGGACTTTAGTTCTGTAGCTTCCTATAAACATTATGTAGTTGTGTGAAAATTATGTATTACTGCAATGTTTTAACATTGTTTATATATTGTACTGTACTTCTATTTCCAAAAGTAGAATTACATCATTTAGTAATTTTTCACAGTTACTGATAATTTTTTGCAGACTCTGGTGTCTTAGTCTGTGGTAGGATTGCAGTAGTGGCATTATTGTGAATTCTGCTCCAGGATCTGTGCTTCAGTAATTTTTATAGCTGCATATACCTACTTAAAGCTGCATTCCAGTACCTTTCTGTTTACCTCGATAATGATTTTTCTCATTCTTTGAGTCTGATCCACTCCCCCTCAGACATTAAGCTAAACGTTTCTGAAATTCTAACCATATGACTAGAGCTCCAGTATTGGCATTATTTGATTGGATTCCTCACCAGTAGGTCTGCTATAATTAGCATGGAGCTACATCCACTGTGGTCTTTCATTCAAGACTCTGAGAGGTATGAGATAACAAGCTTTTCATCAAAAGGGAAGAAAAAAGCTTTTATTTAAATTCTGCTTAAATATTTCAAGTTGAACTGATAGTGACCATTCTAGTCACAGTTTTTGTACTTCTCTGCCTTTTGTCCATAGTTTAGCCAAAACGTTATCTGTTTGCACTTTTTTAATTCATTATGGGATCTTTTTGCAGTTGTGTGAAGACTGTATTAATGCAAGATTGTAGCATTGTTTATATATTATGCTGCACTTCTATTTCCAAAAGTAGAATTACACCATTTAGTCATTTATTACAGAATTACTAGTACATTTTTGCATAGTCTGGTGCTTTAGTCTGTGGTAAGATTGTAGTAGTGGCAGTATTGTGAATTCTGCTTCAGGATCTGTGCTTCAGTACTTTTTATAGCTGAATTTACCTGTTTAAAGTTGCATTCCAGTAGTCTGGTAGGATTGTATTAGAGGCTGTATTGTGAATTCTGCTCTAGGATTTGTGTGCTTCCGTAATTTGTATAGCTGTATCGACTCACTTAAAGTTGCATTCCAGTGCCTTTCTTTTTACCTTGATACTAGTTTTATTCCTGTTCTTTGAGTTTGCCCCACCCAGCTACATTAAGCTAAAAGTTTCTGAAATTCTAACCACAGGACTAGAGATCCAGTTTGAAAATTTTCCCCAAACCTTCCCTGTATTGCAGTGGTTTTATAAATCTGTGTCGCTAGCTTCCACCCCATATGGTAAGCTGACTTCCAAATTCCCATGCTACCCTCTTTCATTGCTTTTTTTAGTTGTATAACCTATTTAAATACTTTCCCAACCATTGTTTTCCATATAGCCATAATACTAAGTGCCCACTCATCAAACCATAATTGTTCTTGAATAAACTACAAATCGTCTCCAACACATTAAAGAGCACTATTATCAAATTGTAGCACAATCTAACCTACTCTAGTGCCAAACCCTAGTGATCAACAAAGGAAATATCTATATAACCTAATCCACAACCTGCAGTATCACACCCAAATACAGGTCCGAGCAACATGGATACGCAATTTCCAAATCTCTCTGTAGCAAGGTTGGTAGATATGGGCATCCTGAGACAATGTAGCAATTGTCTCATGTTCACAGACAATCATTTCATACATTAAAAAAACACAGTATGTGAGAAATTCACATACACAGTTTCAAGGGAGGCTAAAATCAAACATACAAATGAGGTTGTCAAGAATACACATACTACATCCACCATACATAGCGTCCACCTCACTCACAGACCAACCTATGCGGAAGCACTAAAAACAATTGTCCCAAACTTCAAAGACCTCCTAAACTTATAAATGGCAGCATCTGTCTTCAGCAATTTCTAAAGCACTCACCAAAACCAACACCAAATACTACACATGCACTTAACCCCAGAGACTCCCAAGAGCAAAGAATATATGCTAAGTTGGCACATTATCCACAACTCTTGTCATAGGGTTCTCCATTGTACCACACACACAGACACACCACTCAGACTGACCAAGGAGAAGAGAATAGGTAGTTACTTATTTGAAGTAAGAGTCCAGTGCATCAGGTTATGCACACACTCGAGTCACTATATCACAGGTACCAGTATGATTCTATCATAGTCCATATGGGCATTAATGACCTAAGACATGCTGCCCTGGAGTATATGAAGAAAGACATTGTTGATCTCTCTCAATATGTATCTCAGGCAGGTATATACCTTGCATTGAGCAGCATTCTGCCTTCACCAAAGATGATGGTATAATATGAACAAAGTTGATTGACTTCAATAATTGGCTGAGGTTCTGGTCTCTTTCCAGGAGAATTCAATATTTTTCAGCATTGAAGGACATAGTTAGCAAACCATGTTACTTTGAAGAGGATGGTCTACACCTGTCTTCCCTAGGCTTCAGAATACTGATTATAACTATATCCATCCACTTAGAGGCTTTTTTAGGTAATGCCACATTGAAAAACCTACCGACATAGCAAATAAAAAAAAACAAAGAAGACTAAAAGTGTTACTGCTTAATGCTAGGAGCTTAAACAAGAAACTCCACACCTTACAAGCTCTCATCACTCTGGAGAATATAGACATCTGTGCTATTACTGATACATGTTTAAATGCACATAAAGTACTCCAGCAGTGCAAGGCCTCAGTGCCTTTCATACATTTAGACCATCAGCTGCACAGACCAGGACAAAAGGTGGAGGAGTATAAATCTATATTAGCAATAGGCATAACTTGATATTGGTTAAACAGGATGATATCTAGGAATTTATCCAGATGAAAATCACCATACACAAAGTCACATACCATATCCTGGCAAGCTATAGGTCACCCTCTATGCTCCTAGAATACCACAGCTTGTACATACTGGAGACACTCACCATTCAACCAAATGCCTTATTCAGTGGAGACTTCAAAACTACCTCTCAATATACTGAGAAACACATACTGTCTCATACTCATACTCGCAATCACAATGATTCCTGGATTTTATTAACACAAATACCCTTGACTAGATAGTGCGTACACCCACCAGAGGTTCAAACATACTGGACCTGGTACTCAACAATATGAGACAGTGCTACACCACCCCCAGTGTCATGTCCTCATTGGTGAGGTTGGACCACAAAGCTGTCTCCTTCAAAATAAAAATCAACTTTGCAACTCCAGGAAACCCTGTAACAGTTAGGAACTATTCCAAAGCAACTATGTGCTATTAAGTGATAGTTTGCCAAAATTCAATACTCACTCCCAACCCTGAGTTCACAGCAATCTATGTGGAATTGTTCAAAAAGACCCTGTGCAACCATATAATGGCTGTATAAAGGCTTCTGTACCTACTAGACATCAGCCCAAAACAAAGAGTGGTAGAATCCTAACTTTAATAGGACAAATAATCAAAGGTAAAAGTCATGGCTAAAATCAAGAAGTGCAACTCCCACAATCATATGAGTTCTCTAATTAACCTAAACAGGGAATTAAGAGGTCTAATTAAGTCCAACAAAGGCAATTACAAGGTCAAGACAGCCTCAAAGATTAAAGACAACCACAAGGCCTTCTACAACTATGTCCAAAATCTCAAAGGCAGCACACACAAATATGCCAAACCGGTGGTCAATGATGCAAAATAATGAATTCATGTCTAATAAAGTCATCTACAACTTTATTCCTCTTCACAAGGGTGAATCATCAACCAACCCCAGAAATATACCTTACTCAACAATGGCTATGCTCCTGTAATATGCCTGGCTAGTTTCTCATGCATTCGATCAAATGTTTTCTATTCTGCTATCTTCTTGTCTTACTTCTACCAAATGAAAATACCACAATGGTTTTTAGTTATATATCTAATGAGTTTCATATTACTGTATGTAGTAAGGCTTAAGAAATGTAATGTTTTCAGTTTTACATTCCCCTTTTTGAAAACTGTGACTGTTGGCAACTGTCAAACTTTTTGTATATTGTTTGTAAATCTTTTAAACATTTCTCTAATCTTTTTGTACTATTGTTATGGAACTACCCTGTTAACAAATGGAAATAAATAAATAAATAAATAAACAAACAAACAAACAAATAAATAAATAATTTGCAAAAGATATTGAATGAATTATCGTGGAAATGGTCGTTAAAGACATAGGCAATTTCAAAGACTGGACCCAAACCAGTTTGGTTTTGTCAAGGGAAGGTCATGCCTACTAAACTCAGTGGACTTATTTGAGAAGGTCACCAAGGGAATGGATAAGGGGAAAATGGTGCATATCACCTACCTGGACTTGGCTAAGATGTTCAATAAAATACCCACTTATATTTGACAAACTCAACAAAATGGGCATAACCCCCCTCCAAACTTCAATGGATTGCCAGCTGGCTCACAGACAGGACCCAGGAAGTCAGGATGGGTGATACCACTAAGAGAGCGGTCACCAGCAGGGTAACTCAGGGCTCTGTGCTGGGACCACTCTTCTACTTCTTAGATGTAAAGGCTAATGTCAAGGGCCTTTGGCTGATCAAGTTCACAGATGACTGCAAATTGAGACCTATCACAGATTACCCCCATGACAAGAACATTGTACAAAATGGTTTAACCCAGGCAAATGACTGGTGCCAAGGTTATGGACTAAAACTCAATGTCAAGAAATGTATTATAGTGTCTTTTGGGAAAACTGCCCCCAAACTAATTACTCCATCAATAAGACACCCCCAAGAGTTGGCACAGTAGTCAGGGCTCTGGAAACATATGTAGACAGTAATCTGTCCTTAGACCAACATGTATGCCAGGTAGCAAAAAATGTCATTCTATGTTGTCCAATGTATAACTAAGGGCATGCCATTCAGGTCTAAGGAAGTCATAGTGCCACTTTATTTGGGTCTTATTATAGCCATCAGTGAGTATAATGTGCCTTTTGACATGTACCTGAACAGACATACGCAACTGTTGGAACATCCACAAAGGTTCCTTACTAGGAGAATCCAGGGCATAATCACATTGCCCGATACAGATCAACTTAAATCCGCATCTCTATACTCTGTCCTCTAAAGGTTACTGGCAGGTGATCTATGCCTAACATACAAGGCATCCTCAGATCCAGCTTTGATGGACCTTTTGCACATCCACAAAATAAACAGCATCAGAACCACTAGAGCTAAGGAAATACATTTTGCTTGTGATGTAAATAAGACACATTAGCAAGACAGATATGTGTCTCAGAGGATCCTCATGCTCTGAAACAGGTTCCGATCCATGTAAAGCAAAGTCCATCCCTAGCCTTATTTCTGTGTAACCTTGACCAATGGATGGGAAATCAGAAATTCATCCCAGGACTGGTCCCCATCTCTCTGACAGACACAAGCAGACCGTAATGTGAAACTAACATACACCCATAACCTCTAGAAGCATCCTAACTAACATACCCCCTTATAATAAATGCATGGACACAACTGGGTTGGATTGCATGGCTAGGCTTATAAAGGCCCTGGTGATCATTAGCCTAATATATACCTATGAATCTATGAATGAATTATGAGGGATACAACCAAGTTTGGCTTCACCAGGGCAGATCATGACTACTCTGCCTGAGGACTACATCATGAAGGTCCCCAGTGCAATGGATGAGGGCAAAGTGGTGCATACTGCATACCTTGACCTGGCCAAGGCATTTAATACAATGCCTCAGGGCTCTGTTATGGCTCCACCCCTTTTTGGCATCTACTTCTTGGAAGACAAGGCCAATGTTAAGGGCATCTGGCTGACCAAGGATCCAGATGATTGCTAACTAGGAGCTGTCACAGAATCCCCCTAAGGCACTATCATCCATCAGGAAGGACTAACACAGACAAATGGCTCATGTCAAAACCATGGCTTAAATCTCAGTACCAAAAAATGGATAATATTGCATTTGGGGAAATCAGCCAGCCTAGAAAATTACATCCCTAATAACTGAGCCAGTAGTCAGACATTTGGGTATGTATGTCAATAGTAACCTGATTTTGACCAATGTGTGTCTAAGGTTGCATAGAAATTATTCTATGTTGCTCAAATTATAAGCAAGGACATGACATCTAGGTCTTCATTAGACCCATCATTGAGTGCAGTGTACGCAGCAAGAGAGACTCCTTGTAAAAAGAACACAGGAAATAAACAACATAAACTCTGCAGATCACCTCAAAGCCCTTTCTCTATACACTGTTTCGTACAGACTATTAAATGGCTATCT
>NC_056744.1:503256242-503406242 GCF_019279795.1 Protopterus annectens
ACATTGTTATGGAACTACCCTGTTAACAAATGGAAATAAATAAATAAATAAATAAACAAACAAACAAACAAATAAATAAATAATTTGCAAAAGATATTGAATGAATTATCGTGGAAATGGTCGTTAAAGACACAGGCAATTTCAAACACTGGACCCAAACCAGTTTGGTTTTGTCAAGGGAAGGTCATGCCTACTAAACTCGGTGGACTTATTTGAGAAGGTCACCAAGGGAATGGATAAGGGGAAAATGGTGCATATCACCTACCTGGACTTGGCTAAGATGTTCAATAAAATACCCACTTAGGTATATTTGACAAACTCAACAAACTGGGCATAACCCCCCTCCATACTTCAATGGATTGCCAGCTGGCTCACAGACAGGACCCAGGAAGTCAGGATGGGTGATACCACTAAGAGAGCGGTCACCAGCAGGGTAACTCAGGGCTCTGTGCTGGGACCACTCTTCTACTTCTTAGATGTAAAGGCTAATGTCAAGGGCCTTTGGCTGATCAAGTTCACAGATGACTGCAAATTGAGACCTATCACAGATTACCCCCATGACAAGAACATTGTACAAAATGGTTTAACCCAGGCAAATGACTGGTGCCAAAGTTATGGACTAAAACTCAATGTCAAGAAATGTATTATAGTGTCTTTTGGGAAAACTGCCCCCAAACTAATTACTCCATCAATAAGACACCCCCAAGAGTTGGCACAGTAGTCAGGGCCCTGGAAACATATGTAGACAGTAATCAGTCCTTAGACCAACATGTATGCAAGGTAGCAAAAAATGTCATTCTATGTTGTCCAATGTATAACTAAGGGCATGCCATTCAGGTCTAAGGAAGTCATAGTGCCACTTTATTTGGGTCTTATTATAGCCATCATTGAGTATAATGTGTCTTTTGACATGTACCTGAACAGACATACGCAACTGTTGGAACATCCACAAAGGTTCCTTACTAGGAGAATCCAGGGCATAATCACATTGCCCGATACAGATCAACTTAAATCCGCATCTCTATACTCTGTCCTCTAAAGGTTACTGGCAGGTGATCTATGCCTAACATACAAGGCATCCTCAGATCCAGCTTTGATGGACCTTTTGCACATCCACAAAATAAACAGCATCAGAACCACTAGAGCTAAGGAAATAAATTTTGCTTGTGATGTAAATAAGACACATTAGCAAGACAGATATGTGTCTCAGAGGATCCCCATGCTCTGAAACAGGTTCCGATCCATGTAAAGCAAAGTCCATCCCTAGCCTTATTTCTGTGTAACCTTGACCAATGGATGGGAAATCAGAAATTCATCCCAGGACTGGTCCCCATCTCTCTGACAGACACAAGCAGACCGTAATGTGAAACTAACATGCACCCATAACCTCTAGAAGCATCCTAACTAACATACCCCCTTATAATAAATGCATGGACACAACTGGGTTGGATTGCATGGCTAGGCTTATAAAGGCCCTGGTGATCATTAGCCTAATATATACCTATGAATCTATGAATGAATTATGAGGGATACAACCAAGTTTGGCTTCACCAGGGCAGATCATGACTACTCTGCCTGAGGACTACATCATGAAGGTCACCAGTGCAATGGATGAGGGCAAAGTGGTGCATACTGCATACCTTGACCTGTCCAAGGCATTTAATACAATGCCTCAGGGCTCTGTTATGGCTCCACCCCTTTTTGGCATCTACTTCTTGGAAGACAAGGCCAATGTTAAGGGCCTCTGGCTGACCAAGGATGCAGATGATTGCTAACTAGGAGCTGTCACAGAATCCCCCTAAGGCACTATCATCCATCAGGAAGGACTAACACAGACAAATGACTTATGTCAAAACCATGGCTTAAATCTCAGTACCAAAAAATGGATAATATTGCATTTGGGGAAATCAGCCAGCCTAGAAAATTACATTTTTGAGAGCACATCCCTAATAACTGAGCCAGTAGTCAGACATTTGGGTATGTATGTCAATAGTAACCTGATTTTGACCAATGTGTGTCTAAGGTTGCATAGAAATTATTCTATGTTGCTCAAATTATAAGCAAGGACATGACATCTAGGTCTTCATCAGACCCATCATTGAGTGCAGTGTACGCAGCAAGAGAGACTCCTTGTAAAAAGAACACAGGAAATAAACAACATAAACTCTGCAGATCACCTCAAAGCCCTTTCTCTATACACTGTTTCGTACAGACTATTGAGTGGCTATCTGTGTTTGGCAAACAAGGCATCTTGGATCCCACTCTGATGGCCTTTTGCATATCTACAAAATGATTGCCATCAAGATTACTTGATCTAGGGATTTAAACTTTGCTTGCAACATAAATAGTACATGTTGGAGGGACAGGTATGTATCTCACAGAATTCCCTTTTTCTGGAAAAGGCTTCCATGTGAAGCAGAGCTTTTTTCTAAACTTATTCAAGAGAAACCTGAACCAGTGGATGGGAAATCAAAAATACAGCCAGAGCCTAGCTCCTATGTCTCTGTGTCCGTAAATATTGTGCTAGCTTACCTATACTCCATAAAATAACCTCTAAGGCACATAAACCTGCAGGATACAAATGGGAAGCTTGACTAGCCTTATAAAGGCCCCAGTGGTTGTTAGACTTGTTTAAACATATCAACCTATGAACCTATCTCCCTGAAGATATGACAGACAAGAGGTAGGGAATGGGACACACTACAAGGCCAGTGGCTCCCCTTGATGCTACTAATCTCTTCAGTGGCTAACTAGAGAGCTTCTAGTGCTGGTAGCCATGGACTATGCATGACTCCACTTGCATGCTTATCCCGGTTTCTATTTAGCTCATGATTTGCAGGCTGAAGCTTCAATTGTGCAATACCTGTTTTTCTCACTAGGTGGCATCCAAGTGGTGGACAACAGCCACATCCCTTCCCTCAGAGTGAGAGGGCCAACAATAGTCTCTCATTTCTATCCTTCCCATACTGTTCCTTCCTGCACTTATGTCGCAAATCAAGCATGGTTCATCGAGGTTGCACTAGACTCTTCATCCCTCTGCAACAAGAAAGTGAGGTTACTTCCTGTATTTTATTGCCTTTTTTTTCTTTTCTTTTTCTTCTTTTTAATTCTATTATACAATCCACCTGATGGTTCCCCTACCTGCTGCCTGTCAACTCACTTATTCCTCCAGGCGCCGTGGACAAAAGACAGGACAAATAGTTTGATGAACAGGTTGAGAGACCTATAGCCTGATTGTACCCTGACCACTGCAACAGCCCAATAGTTAATTAATTGAGGGCAACATATGAATCAGCAGGCTATCTTGCCAATTATGTGGGTCCCCTCCCAAACCTAACCCCTACTGACAGTGACTAGTGTTTCACAGATAAACAGATACTTAAGAAGGGTCCCATGCATACCTCTGCATGTTTGCACATGCCACTGTTGCTAATATGCAGCATGTAGCAGGTGTCCCCACTCAGGACCTATTCATGATCTTCCTCCATACTTTAAGACCTAGATATGGAGAGGATTAAACGTCTTGCCTCCTTCCAGGAACTGGAAGCCATCATTGTCCACTCATTTCCAGCCATTTGGTCCTGTCCCTTCCAACACCTGAGCAGCCTGTCCAAAATAGGTCATCTGATCTGTATGCAGGGGTTTACCTTTATATACTGCAGGGCTGAGGCTTTCCTGCCTTTCTTCTAAAATGAAACATCCTCGTGCTTCACATAAACTCATATGTATCTTGTAAGGTTCTGCTCACTCACTCTCCTAACTTCATTTTCTTTACTACTCAGAATTGTAATAAGCTGCTTGCAGATGTTAGTTAGTTAGTTAGTTAGTTAGTTAGTTAGTTAGTTAGTTAGTTAGTTAGTTAGTTATACATTTTTATGCATTTTTGTCCTGGGCTTCGGCTGAAGGGTTTTAGATGGATCAGCCAACATGACAGTTAATAAGTCAAATAAATGTAAAAGCTTCATTAGTAGGATCAGGGCTTACTCCTCTGTGTTTTGTTGACAGGCCCCTACTTGTGAAATGAGGCTTTGAGATAACTGAAGGATCTGTGAACATAAAACTTGCGAACCACTTTGTTTTATTGTTTAGTCTGCATTGTATTGCATTACATTTAAATAATTTATTGACTACAGTCGCTCTTTAAGTACACCTTGCAAGCTGATATACTGAAAGAAATTACCCATAATAAATTTACAGACACACATGATAACAGTCCTCATTACCAGATGTGTGAATTACAATGTATACCTCTTTTTCAATATGCTAATTAACTAAACTGTGATTTGTTAGTTAACAGTATTCTAATTAGCATCTGCAAGGTGCATTGTAATGACAGAAACTGACACTCTAAGCATCAGCATCGCATTATTTTACTTTGAAATTCACTGTAGTGAGCTGTTATATCAAATGGCTACACTACCTTGAAGGATTTTTGGTATCATTCTTTAGCTGTAAATTATTATTATTACTTTTTTTTTATTTGAATGCACTTGCGAACAAAAATAAGCGCTTGAAATGAAACTGACGTGAGAATGAAATAAGAAATAATGCCTTTAAGACACAGTAGGACAATTTTCTCATTAGTGGTCTTACAACATAAGTTAAGTTTTGCATGCCATAGCTATCATTTGCACTGTCTTTAACCACAAGCAAGTAAGATTGCTTCCAGATGCTGAAAACAGTTTGATGTCTCAGCAATAAATTAGCTTTGCCTCATATTACCTTTTCAGTTAAGCTATAGCAAAAGGATAAAATGCTTCTTGGTAGTAACAAATGCTTGAGGGGAGGTCACTGTTTCTATTTCATAAAATAGATCAAAGAATCAGTCAGGGTTTAACTCATACAATATTTATTATTAAACAGTCAATCTTTATTAACAAACCAAACATTTACAACATCAAAAATAAACACAAAAAATATCCTCTCCTAGCTTCCTAGAAGAGGACAGCTACATAATAAATAAGTGTGTGGAATGTGTTGGGAAACTTATTATAGTAAAAGCCAAGCCAAAAAAATCTAATAGAACTTCTACCTCGGAAGTATAAAGCCAAATACAATTGGGTTACAGTATATGAACCACAACAAACAAATTAATCATCTCAGTTTTGCCTTTTCCCCCACATTAATAAAAAAAAGAAAAAAAAAATACACTCATTTTATGTATTCAACATTTGTTTTCCAGAAAAGTCCAACTGTGACAGAGCACATTTTCAGTGAAGGCCCGGGGAGAAATGCCCAGATGTATGTCAATGGAATGTGGGAGGAAACCCACACGAACACAGAAAGGACAGGACTCTGGGCAGAGGGCACCCCATCTGAGAATTGAACTGGAGAACCTCTTGCTATAAAGTGGCAACACTAACTGCTGCACTACTGCACTACCACTGCACCCATCCAATACCCTCATGACTGCCTGGCAGGATGCCATTTGAGTATACGAAAAGCAGAGAAAAGAAAATATGTCATAGCTAAATGGGACCCTCTCAGCCTAACAAGTGAAGCTGGGACTTCAGCTAGCCACTGTAAATATAATTACAGCAGAGTGGAATCTTCAACCCCAGATTACAACTTACAGTGGTAATGGTGCACAAATAATACCTGATACAAGTGGGATGACTTAGCTCTCATAAAACCTCTCACTTTGGAATTGCTGACACTGCTTTCAAGTTCACAAACTTCCTTCAGTAATACACTAAAATTGTTATGGAGAGGAGATTCCCAGTTCTGTGATTTAGTGATCACTTTCTTATCCACAAACATTATTAGTTGTAGCCAGCACTCTTTACCTTGTCCAGCTGAGTTTGCAGGTCAAACTCCGTCAGGAAGAATGCCTGCATAAGAATAACTCTCCCTTGTCATAGCATATGGAATCAGTGCTCTGTCTCTCTCTTTTGATGCCATCTAATGCTTGACATCCCCAGAAAATGCATTCCCTGTTCATATATTCATAGGCTAATAGACGTTACTAGGCAAATTAACACAAGGGCCTATTAAAGCCTAGCCATGCATCCCAAATCTCTGACAAGTTCTGGTACCTTTGGTAAGTGTAAGCAGAGGCTTGGGAGATGAAAAATAAATTTACAAGTATGTGCCTGGGAGATTAACCATTTACAGACTGCCTGTGTCCATTAGAGACATATGTGCCAATCAGGAATGAATTTCCTGTTCTCCAACCAATTGTCCAAGTTACACTTGAACTGGGTTAGGGAGGAACTCTGCTAAATGTGGATGAGGAGCCTGTTCCAGAGAAGGGGTAGTCTCTGCAATACATACCTGTCTCTCCAGTGGGTTCTATTTATATCACAGGCAAGGTTTAAGTCTTTAGAATAGGTAATTCGTGCGCTGTTTGTTTTGCAGATATGCATCAAAGTGGGGTCTGATAATGCCTTGTATGCCAGACACAGATCTTCCCTTAACAACCTATAGGAGACAGACTACAGGGATAAAGCCTTAACGTAGTCTGCATAGGACATGACATTCACGTCATGCATTCTTTTAGTGAGGAACCTCTGTGGATATTTCCACTGTTGATTATGCCTGGTTAGGTACATTTCAAAGTGGACATTGTACTCAATGATAGGTCTGATGAATGCTGAATACAGTGGAACAATGACTTCCTGGGAATCAGGTGCTATATCTTTGTTTATAAGTTGCATAACATAGAATGATTTCCTCACTTCTGTAGACACTTGATGTTCAAAGGCTAGATTACTGTCTATGTATGTCACCACTTCCCTGTCTACTGGGTTAACTCTTAGGGGTGTGATGTCTCCCAGTATCCCCACCCCACACCTTCAACAATATGAACGTGTGCAAGAGAATATCCAGCTAAATCCACAAGTAGTGTAAAATAGGTAGACTTCCCTTCCATCTTTTCTTAAATTTATCTGTGGCAATTTCCCCTGCTTCAGCAATCATGCTGTATACAACTCTGATTAATCCCTTAATTATGAGGGGAGCTATCCTAAACATTATCCATGTCCTAACCAACAAACACCAGTCTGCCCTTGAAAAGTTGACCAATTTAACTTACTTAACCATGACCGATAACTGCATGTATGACTCTTCTCTACCATCTCTAGAACCAAACACAGCCTGATACTAGTGCAACTGCAGTAGAGATCCCCCACAAGTGCAACTGCAGTAGAGATCCCCCAAGATCAACTGCTCACATTATTTTATTTCCACCAGACTATTTAAATGTCTCCATAGAAAGGATATTACATAAATCACCTTCCAAGATAAATCTGATCAGAATCAAGTCAGGTAACCAACAGCATCCCTGAAAGGCTATAACAAGCTCAAACTTAAGTTTTCAGGAATGCCTGACATACATCAGGAAAGGGTGACTAAGTTCTGCTTCAAGACCTCATACCATGCAATTAAACCCCACTACTAGATAATATCACTTCCTTTCAAACAGCCCTATACTCTGAGTTTGCTAACAACATTATTAACTTCACTTTGGTTGCGAGGCCGTTAGCTACAAAATTAGGCAGGGAGACCTCCCATGGTGCTGCTGGAAGAACAAGGACTTCCCAGGGCAAACAAAGTTTTCTTCCTTCTGATATGAAGCCAGCAACTATCCTCTTCAAAGTGACAATGAAAATCTAGGAGGAATAGGGGAATACCCTGTGAGACATAGAGCACCAACAGCAACACAAACCAAGATATGGCTTGGACCCACAGAGTGAAATCCAAGCAAAATCTCTTCCATGTTTTCAAAAATATCCTTGTACAGTGATCTGTGTCTTAATGCAAGGTCTCAAATGAAGCATCCAAACTATGGCCAAACTTTAATTCCAGGCAAGTCATCCCACTATCATTTCCCAAGAAAGAGTAGGCCTCTGGGGACTTTACCAGAGGAATATAATTAATCCTAACTACCTGGGTCTTACCCAAAATTGAGAATCACACTCAGCTACTGAATTCAGCAATTTCCTTCATCATTGCAAATAATTACTTATTCATGTTAGATAAATATAAAAGCAGATCATGTGCATATAAAGATAACTTAATCTGATAACCAGCAAGGGTATATCCATCATAAACTGCACCTCTCAGCTTGACTGCCAAGAGTTCAATATATGAGGCAAAAAGCAAAGGGGAAAGAGGACAGGTCCAACTCTTACCTCTATGTGTTTCAAAAGCATTGGAAACATGCTGACTGATCTGAATACATCCTTCAGAGAAGTACCAATTCTGAAAAAGATCAATAAACTTCCTGGGAAAAGCAAGTTTATCAAAAAGCAGAAATTAAAGCTCCCATTACTTTATCAAATCCTTTCTCAGCATTCTACCTAACAGGTGACAAACTGTTATTGGTCCAGTGAGCATCATACACTATTAGGGCTGTTTTAATTAAATTATCAAAGGATGCCCTACCAGAGATGACCCCATTTGATCTAAATGTACCAGAAACTGGCAGTATTTTAGCTATCCTTTTGATAATGATAGCCATAAGTGGCTTATATTCATGGTTCAATATAGAATTCAGCCTATCAAAACTGGCCAGGACAGGATCTTTATCATGTTCAAAAGACACGTTATGACAGCCTGCCTCCAGGAGTGCACAACCACACAGGTTTCCAGCACATCATTGTCTAAAATTAAAGAGATTCCCCCAGCTCATATATTCCCAGGGAGAATCCATTCAGGCCTGTGGCTTTCCCTTTGGCTTGGCTTGACATTTCTTGCTAATAGGTGCAATTAGAGCTTCACGATATTCCCAAGAGAGAGTTCCCCAATACACAAATTATTTAAAAAATTCATTACTTTAACCATGTCAATCTAAGAGGGGTCTGCAGTAAAATATAATTCACTGTAGATGTGAGCAAACCCAGCAAGTACCTGTCTGGGTTCTTCCATCATCTCCCCCCTGATGGTGGACCTTATTCTAGCTAAATATTTTCCAGAGACCTTCTGCCTGAGCTTAAGAGCCAAGTGTTTCTGCTCCCTGGGTGTAGATTTGAAATATGTAGCCCTCCTGTTTATAAATTCATCCAAAATATCTTGCACTGCTTTCAACTATGTGGGATCACATCAGTCGCACTGCTAGACAGGGGTCCAGGGAAGTAAATAGTGTGGGAAGAAATAGCCAGGGAATTGTTATCGCTAGGCTTGTATAGGCCCTAGGGCTGATAGCCTAGTACCAACCTATGAATCTATGTGTCCAGTTGTGGTGCACCCTGATTATAATCCTCTTGGGCTTGTCACACCCTCTTTTGGGCTACAATAAAATCTGGCATGAACCTTCTTTTTTTTTTCTTTTTTAAAATAGATCAATCTTTACCATGAGCTTCAGCTTAAGTCCTTCTCATTTTCCTGGACTTACTGTGTTGTAGCCCCTTCTCTCTCTCAGGTATGCCCAGAAGACCTCTGCTACAAACTCCTGAAATAAAATCTTCCTGCAGAAATATAGGTTTATTTTCTTGCACCTTCTGAATTCATGCCTATCCAACCACCAGTTCACCGGGGGGAGGGCACGTTTTTTTTTTCAAAATGGGCATTGTCACAAAGCTCCTCACCAAGCACCTATGTTCTTTATATATAAAACCCAGGTGTATCCCTGATTATGATTGAAACTGAGAAGAAAAATATGTGTATGATCAAAATTTACTCTTGAATACAATACCAACATCTGTTAAATCAAATTGATTAATTTAGGAGCTAACAAACTTCCCTAGAGGGAGAACATACATATTCCTTGGACCATTGTGAATGTCCTTACATGTTCTAGTCACCACACCATATGACAAGACTCCTCTTGAAAAAAACATTCACTCAGAATGCTCAACTTTCCAGACTATGTGGTACCTGCAGGAATGTAATGTGAAACTATAGTCACAGTGACCCTCCTGTAATGTGAAACTATAGCGCACTGTGACTCTCTTGTAATGTGAAACAATACTGCACAGTGACTTCCTGCAACATGAAACCACAGTGCACAGTGACCCACCTGTAATGTGAAACTGTAGTACACAGTGACCCTCCTGCAACCCTTCCCACAGATGTACCTGCCCCACTGATCTCTAAATATTTCCATTTACTTCAATGGCAAAATTACTCCCTTTTTCTTCTCTTCTCAGTATAAAATAAACACTCCAGAAAGGTAAAACCCTATCCTGACAATTTCTATTGTTCATTGTCAGATGGATGAGTCGCTTGCAAGCAAACAGTATGAGGAGATAGCTATTTTAAATACACAAAAATCCTTGTTCTCTTAACAGGACTGACTAATCCATTAATATTTCAGCAAAGTAACTTAAACATTAAAGGTGTCTTTCAAGCCACTCTTGATCTTCCCACTGTACTGATAGCCAATAGAAAGCTTGCACATTGGATGGCTTCATCCCACTGAGTATCCAACACAAACAGCAATAATAGTCACAGAGATTATATTGTTTATACATTTCCTATGACATATCATAGACTCATAGTGACAAATTAAAATATCATCAGGAAACAACAACATTACTCCCATTAACTGCCAACCCTATTTTAACAATGTACAAAGAAAACAAATAATTATAACTTCTTGGGGGGGCAAAATGTTAGCAAATAAAAGCACACAGCCCAAGGAGTTAACTTACAAAGCAAAGAGTGCAACACCTTAAAAGGCATACATTGATGGCTCTACCCTCTTTCCAGATCACTATATTGAACCACACAGTATAAAGCAGCCCCATATTTATTTATTTTATTTATTTATTTTATTTATTTGGCATTTGTTTACTGGGAAAGTCTGACTGGTATGAGCCCATTTTCAGCAGAGGCCCAGGAAGAAAAGCTCCACAGTACACATTAAACAGAATTAAAAAAACTGAATAATGGTTACAAATATTAAGACAATAACAAAAGAGTACAATATGTGAATACAATAAAAGAAAAATAAGCAAAATATAAAGGCAAGCAATAAAGATGACCATGCATTATATACAAGATAGAAGAGGGTTCCTAATGTGCATGTTACATAATGATGCAGGAAAAATATATAACAAAATAAGTTATAGGTCATAAAAGTCATATACTTTTTCTGGCAGGAGAACTAGATAGTAAATTTCAGTCATAAATTCTGGGATAGATGAAGGTTAGTGTAAGAATGTAAAGAAGGGACATTAAAATGTTAAGGAATTAAAGAGAGGTGAGGCTAGAAGTAGGTAAAGCAGGAAGGGAAGTAGGACACATCAAGAGAAAGTCTATTAAGAGTGGGGAGGAAGGGAATAGAAAAGCATACTAAAATGGCGTGGTGCATGGGCAGATCCAATTATTGGTTAGATGTTCCTTCAGTCTAGATGTGAAGGAATGGTAGTGGGGTATAAGTCTCATTGCTTCTGGAATGCTATTCCATGATTTGGCCACACAGTGACTGTACAGACTAACCCCATTAAATCTTTGAGGGTTGTAAATAGATAGTGGATACTTGTAAGAGGAGCACAGGTCACGAGATGGAATATAGTGTTGAAGTAGTGATGATGTAGTTTGGGAAAATGAGGAGATGTACAGTAATTTGTGAGTTAATGTTAGTTAATTAAAGGTGAGTAGGTGGGGTAGTTTGTGCCAATTTAGGGACTTCAGGGCAGGGCAATGGTGAGAGTTCTGTGCGCTCAGATTTTGTTAACTTAACAGGTGCTGCTTCCTGTTCTCTGCAACAAGATGTTCGGAGGAAGGTTCCATCTGAGAAGCAGGTTTTTGGGAGCCTTCAATTACCACTACTGATAAAACAAGTGTGACAGAGCAATTTCAACAGAGGAAGAAGCTTGAGCAAAGGAAGGAAAAGAGGTTGACAGTTCCACGACGAGTCAACAACATGGAACCTCAAACGGATGTGGAACATGGCAGAGGGTCCTTAATTATTAACCTCTTTGATAAGGTACTGTCTCAAACAAAAAATTATTTGCTGGAAAAAGGACTTAATTTTATACCTGCTGAAAGGTCTGAGTTGTCTGGTGTTTTACTAAATTTGCGATTGTTTGCTCGCAACGTTTCACTTAAGCTATGTTTTGCAGACAATCATTGCAGTGACAATGTGTGTATTTTTAAGAAACCTAGCGTTTTTCAACCTAATATTGATCCAGTAGTTGAAGTATTTGTAAAGAAATGTGAAAATTAATTATTTGCTTGCCTTTCTTGTTCCCAGAGTGATAATTCTAAGGGGAATGGGCATGATTTTTGTAATTTAACCAAGGAAGAGCAGTCTGCATTGCAAGCACTTCAGTCTGATTACTCTATAGTTATTAAAAAGGCAGACAAAGGCGCAGCCACTGTTTTAATGAATCAAGATTTTTATGTAGGATCTATTCATAGAATGTTAGCAGATTTAAATGTTTATGATAAAGTGGATGAAGATTTTATATGGGATGTGCAATGTTATATTTTCTTCATACTATGTGACTGCTTAGATAATTTTTATATTACTGAGCAATTTGCTGATTATTTGAATGTACAACATCCTGTGATACCAGTGTTTCAGGGACTCCCTAAAGTGCATAAAAACTTGGTTTCACCACCTCTGAGACCCATAGTTTCAGTTAGGAAGTGGATCACTGAGCCATTTTCTATATATATATATAGACAAGCAGCTACGGCCCGTTCTTAATAAAATATCTACTGTACTCAGTGACACTAAACAATATTTGATGGACCTTAGCCAGTTTGTGAATGGAAATACAATTAATTTAGATAGTGTTCTTTTAGTAACTCTAGATGTAGGGTTGCTTTTCACCTGTATTCTGAATCTGGAAGGTTTGAGCATGATTAAGTCTTTTCTCACTCTACACAGTAGCTATGATGTCAAATAAATTGATCTCATTTGTCTATTTTTGGAATTGGTGCTCACTAACAATGTGTTCTTGTTTCAAAGAGAATACTATTTACAAAAATTTGGCGTAGCTATGGGCACTTCGTGTGCCAATAGCTGCACCAACATGGTGTTAGCACAACGGGAAGGAAAGTTTGTGTTTGATTGTCAGTTTACTTCTAAGGTGCTGTTCTACAGAAGGTTTGTTGATGACGTGGCCTTACTATGGGGGTGGGGTGGACTGAGAATGAACTAGGAGATTTTATTGACCATTTGAATAGTACTACGAGTTTCCTAAAGTTCACTAGTACTGTGTCCTCCTCTGAGATGATTTTTCTTGATGTACGTATAGCTAAAGATGAGATGGCTAATTTGTCTGCCACTCTCTATAGGAAGCCATGTAGGAAGAACAATATACGGAGATGGGATAGTATGCATCCCTCACATGTGTTCAAGAATATTATGAAAACTCAAGGGATGAGGGTATCCCGACTTAATAGTACATTAGATGGTTTTACTACTGACTTGGAAATGATAGTACAAGATTTTGAGTGTAGACGTTATAGTAAAAAAGAGACAAGAAGGATGAGAGAAGGTGCAATGTCACAGAGGTCTACAACAGCACACCCTTATTTTTCAGATGTCCCCCATGTGGAACAGCATGGTGAGAAAATTAGTCCACAGAGTCTCCCATTAGTGCTACTTTATGCCAGTGATTTTAGGAAAATTAGACACACAATAGATGCTAATTGGAATATTCTGACCATGGATGACAGGATTAAAAATATCGTGGGCACAAAACCACATTATACCTATAAAAACAAAAAAATCTCTTAAGCGACGTCTTTGCTACAGAGACTATGAGCCTACTGAGGTCGCCTTGGATGTGCCTTCAAGATTGAATGGCATTCATCCATGTGGATCCTGTAGGCATTGTTCCTCTATTGATGCTTCAAATGAATTTATACATCCTATCTCAAAGCAGAGATTTGTATTTAAGGTGTCAGCTAGTTGTAAGACACTAAATATTATCTATTTAGCTATTGTGTGGCATGTGACAGTTTTTATGTTGGTAAGTTCAACAGAATGCTCTATGAGCAGATTCGTGAGCATAAATATGCCATGACATGAGCTGATTTAACCAATGCTCTTGCTAAACATGTATATGAGTCAGGTCCATCACATTTTTTATGTTTAAAGTTATTGAGACAGTTAATAAGGGTCCCAGAGGTGGTGATTTGGTGAATTTTACAGAGGAAAGGGAACTATACTGGATTTGCAAGTTTCTCTTTGATAGGAAGCCTGGTAAGGTTTCTTTAAGACCGGTTCTTAGATCTAGGGATTTGCATAGATATTTTTTTAATGGTTGTGGATTGGTTAATATGCATTTTAAATTTCTGAGTAAAAGCCTGAATATTTCAGTCTGAAGAAAAACTGTGAGTTTAAAAGCGCTTACTGTGTTTTTTGCTGCAAATAAAAGTGAAGTTGTTTTAAGCCGTGGTTGTGGAACTTTTCATTCTCTACTGTTTGCTATTTTGGAATCATTGGAAAGTTCCAGCTTCATCTTGGTGAGAGGTCATTTTTTACTTACTTTATTATAACATTGACTAAGTTCTGCCATGAGGAAAGAGTGAAGATTGGTTAGGATAGGTGAAGTGTATAGAAGTGAAGGTAGTAGATATGTGGTGGCAAGGGTTACTCTTCTGGAGATAGAGATGAATTTCTTAGCCCCTATACATCATGCCCAATTTTTGATTAGTTTTTTTTATGATATTGCTAATATGTAAATCAAACTTAAGATTGTTGTCAATAGTTACACCTAACAGTTTTGTATGTGAAACCACATTGATTAAAGTATTGTTCAGAGAAGTAATAGCAAAGTTAGAGGCATCTGGAGAAAATTGTTTTGGTAAAATAGTAGAAGTGTAGTTTTATTTTGGGTTAAGTACTAAAAGGTTATAGGTGAGCCACGCCCCAATGGAATTGAATGTGTCTTGTGTTAAACTCTATATATAAAAGACAGTCCTGACAGATCAGATTAATGTAGAATCATTAGCATATTGAATTAGGGGGGCTTGTTTGGTGGCAGTATTAAGAAGGTTAATAAAAATGTTGAACAGAAGTGGACCTAGAACTGAGACTTGGGGTACCGCAGTGCTAACAGGTAAGTAAGAAGAGAAGTTAGAGTTCCATTTGACAGACTGATATATGTTAGAGGGAAAGCTAGTGAACTATTGTAAGGATGTTTTGGTTAAGCCCAGAAGAGATAGTTGGGATTACAGTTGGGGGTGGGAGACAGTATCAAAGGCTTTGGATACATCTAAGAACAGAGATGAGACAAAGTTTCCTGAGTCATATGCTTTGTTGACAGCATCAGTAAAGGATAGTACAGCAGTGATAGTGCTGTGTGCTGGTCCGAATCCATGTTGGGTGGGAGACAGAAGATTATAGTCAAGTAGGTATTGAAGAAATTGTTTATGGATACATTTTTCTAAAAGTTTTAATAGTGGTGAGAGAATAACAATTGGCCTATAGTTAGATTTCTGTGGAGGTGCCACCTTTGTGGAAAAGAAGGATGAACAATATTTTTTTTCCACAGGGAGGGGACATAAGACTCCTTAATGGATCTTTTTAATGATTATTGAGACAGGGTAGGCAATTGAGTCACCAGACATTTTTTAAGAATTCATTAGGAAGATTGTCTGCAGAGGGGGAACATGGCCTGAGCTTGCACAGGAAGGATTTGATGAAGGAAGTAGGAACCAGTTGAAGGGAAATGTGGATTGACAGGTAATAGGAGGCTGAGAGAGGGTAGAGAAAAATGGAGGGAATTTGTTAGTGATGGAAGCTATGCTATCAATGAAGTAAGAGTTAAACTGAATTGCTATGTCAGGGGAGGTACTATCATAGAAGGACTGACGTCCTGGGTTTAAGATTTTTTTGATAGTGTGCCAGAAGGTTTTTGGACTGGATTTGTGCTGCCTTTGTGACTTTGCAGTTTTGTTTGTCTAAATTAACCTGTTTCTTTACAAAGTTACGCAGTGCTTTGCAATGCTGTAAATTATTGTGAGTCTTATGTTTTAGGTAAGTTGTCAAGGCCTTGCCTCTTTTTTGCTTGAATGATCTGGTATAGACAGAAAGCCAAGGAGTATATCTGGTTTTAATTCTTTTCCTTCTAGTGGGAGTTAAGCCGTCTAAAGTGTTTAGGAATGTAGAATTAAATTGCTCAACTGCATTGTCTAGTGGTAAGTATTTAAGGAAGGGCCAATTGATGGAGTTTAGTAAATTTGTAAAGGCCTGATAGTCAAAGCTGGATAGGTTTCATACTGTCTTGTAAGTGTGTTGTAAGTGTTTTGTCTACATGGATGTGAAATAAGTCTAATTGTACAGATGAGGTGGTGATCACTAATAGAGGTTGGAAGTGTTTTGGATTGAGAGAAATTGTTAGGATGGGAGACCAAAATCCAATCAATTATTAAGCCATTTTGGTTTGCAGAACTGATAAAGGTTTGGTGAGTAATTAGTTGAGAAAGTCCAAATAGGTTTATGCTATCTGTGGGAAATTGTATGTTAAATTTCTGCAGTCAGCGTTGACATTGCTTAATATTACTGTTTCTAGAGAGGTATTTTTTGATACCCAAGATAGGATACTTTCCAGAGTTGATAGGTTATTGCCAGGTGGTATGTATCAAGCTATAATACAGAGACTTTTATTATTATTTAATTTAAGGTAGGTGATCAATAGTTCAGCTTTATCAAAGGAGGTTACGGATTGGTTGTAAGGGGTTAGGGAAATAGAAGCAGGATATATTACTGCAACACCACCTCCATATGGTGGAACAAAATAAGAATCCATAAAACACAGATAGGTACAGAAAGCTACTACAAGCCTATAAAATGCTTCTCATCTTTTTTGGACATACATTAATGTATACATAGATAGGTGCTAGTCAATATATAACGGTGTTTTAGGTCAATAGCTGTGTCTAGTCAACTGCATATGGTCAACTAGTCAGTTGCTTGAAAGGTGTGTGAGATTGCACAAAACCAGGGACTGGGAAGTTGGTCCTTAACCCATGGTTGTGTGATCTCTGAGTTAGTATATATAATTAACAGAGGGTATGGGGGGCTGTTTCCTACATGTGGGGTGCAGAGGATGTTTTTATTTGTTTTTTTTTTAATTAGATTTTGCAAGCTCCTTGGTTTTTTCTTGGAGCATGCATACTGTTGTATTGATTATGTTTTTTTTTAACCTTTTGCTCCAGTCCACTAAGTGAAAGGTTCCATTCCACTAAGTGAATGACCTTCTCCCAGTATGTTACTCTTGGTGTTCTCTGGATTAGGATTCAAGCTCTCCAAACCGAAAGGAACTGCTGCTTCCTTCAACTTATCCAGCACCTCATCTGAAGAGTTGAGCAAAATGGAGCTCCTCAGTAAAGAGATCTTCAAGGTGAGGGTGGAGGAGGATAAAACAGCTTAAATCTCTATTGATTCTGACTGCACAAATGAATAGCTAGGACAAAGGCCTCTCTATGTTTACATCTTCTAACTGGGTAATCTTGCTCAAAGATCACCTGGCTCACCTGGATTTTCCAGATTTTTCCCAGTGTCCACAGTGCTGTAAGGATTTGCTCCCATAATTGTATGTAGCACACTGTACCAGAACTGGCTAATGTATATGCAGGTTGACCTGCTGTGGAGGAAACAGTCAATAAGCCTTTCAATCATCAAAGGCTCTTATGACAGATGAGCCTTCTTCTTCTTCTTCTTCTTTTGGCTTTTTCCCGGTTAGGGGTCGCCACAGCGGATCACCTTGTCCGCACATTGAATGGCAGTGGAGTTTTATGGTGTCGAGTTGCCAGCCCGGCGCCCAACCTTCCACAGAAGGCACACTCACACGCACACCTAGGGCCAATTTAGAGTGTCCAATCCACCTGCAGCATGTCTTTGGGATGTGGGAGGAAACTGGAGCACCTGGAGGAAACCCACGCGACCACAGGGAGGACATGCAGACTCTGCACAGAAGGCACCCCAGCCAAGGATCGAACTGGAGAACCTCTTGCTGTGAGGCAGCAATGCTAACCACTGCACCACCATGGCCGCCCCTTATGACAGATGAGTCTGGTTCAGTAAAAAGTCTCTAATTTACAATGTGTAGTCAGTTCTTTCCTCATAGATTTCACACAAATACATTTTTTTGTTTACTTTTTGCCCTGTCTTCTGAGTCCAGCACCTTAGTATGTTGTCTCCATAGCCATCAGGCAATGTTCTCACTCAGGCCAATGTATTGTTAGCCTCCTCCAAGTGATCCACATGGTTTAATAGTGCATATTCCATTTCCTCTCTTTTATCAGAATGCTCCATATTCCCCAACAAAAAATTATAATTCCTTGGAAATTTGACATTATCACATCAAGCAAACTACCAGCCACTTCTGTGGGATGTGTAGAAGTTGCCCACCCTAAGACTCTATTCCCATCTGCGCAGTTAAGCAGTGGGGATTCCATGCTCCCTGCTTTGCCTTTCTCTATCTGCTTGGACTTAATCTTGCATCTTTTTTGGACATAGGTTGCATAATCCTCTCAGATAATACCAAGTCACCATTCACACCTTTTTCCAAACTCCCATTTAAGTCTTTTACTATACTTTAGATGGATGAAGCTGGAACCAAATTAAGAAGATGCTAATCCAGCTCCATCTTAACCAGAAGTCAAAGTGCTTATTTTGTTGCTGATAAAGTGCTGAGGACGTTTCTATGGATACGTGTGTAAACTGTATGCATGGACCATTTACAGTAACTATGCTAAAAGGGCAGGAGTAACAGTAGAAGACAGCTAGATAGACAGAGACATAGGCAGATAACCACGTGTTAACCAGATAAGCCTAATGGATGCACACAGTCCCATTTTAGGGGTAAATGGGAGCAATGTCTGGTTAAGTGACTTCCTCAAGGTCACAAATGAGGAAAATGAAGGCTGAGGGAATCAAACCCTGTACCACAGGAGCTTACAGTTCACAACCTTGGTACTCTGCACCAACTGCTAGATAGACACTTAAATACATAGATAAGTAGATATATAGGCAAACAGACAAGCAGGCAGACAGTAATAAGCTAGCTAACTGGAGAAATATATTATATAGATAGAAAGATTTTTTTTAGTTTGCTGACAAGGTAGTGAACAATTAGATACAAGTAGACAGACAAATAGATGGATAGGTACAAATAGATACATGCACACACAGAGACATGGACAGAGCAATAAATAGGTAGGTAGATAGATGGATTATAGAGGTAGAAAGATAATGTTTTTTAATTTGTTGACGGGGTACTGAACCTACAAAGGACCCATTTCAGCCATATCCCAGGAAATATAATAATAATAGTAAGAATAACCAAAATAAAAACAAAGAGTAAAAAGAAAAGTAGCTACAATATAGGCATACAAAGATTTAACAAAGAACTGCATTACAATATACGTTTTGCTTTAAATTTACATATATGCAATAATGTAGATATGAGCATTACTTTAAGATAAAATGAGATAGATGTTAATAGCTGGAGGTGTTATTTTCACTTAAAAGCAATTTAAAGCACTGACAGGCAACCCCTTTCTTTAGGTAGTCTGATAAAGTATTTCTGAATTTGTATAAATAACACTACAGTAGTCCAAAATAATAAATGAAAAGCCTTATTTAATTGTGAAGTGCTTTCTCGTTTACATAAAATAATAAACTTCATCAGACATAACAAAAACAGCATTAAATGACCCTTAAATACATTTTAAAATTGGCACCCATCTTTAAACAGGAAATGATGCAATCACAAACCCATATGTCCTATTTTTAACTCTGAAATCATGTGCACATATAAATACATTTATACATATACTCTGAATATCAAAAACACGTAAAACATTTAAATATCACAATTATAACCTTCATAAAAAATATATATATCATATAAATAATTAAGTGTAAGTATTGTAAATGTAAACACATACATATAATTGGAACCAGCTTTTGTAAAATATTATAACTGTATTATAAATATTAACAAGATGGCATCAACTACTACCGATATAATAAACTTTAAATAATTATTGTTGTAGAGTCCGTTCAAAATTATACCTATCTACTCTGTGCCTTTAATTTAAGGATACTATTAATGCTGCAATAGTCATTTAACCCTGGCCAAGCATATGAGTACAAATATAACTGCCAAACCAGTTCAGCTTTTTACAGCTGCAATTCCCATGGGCCACCCCTATCATTACCTACAATCCGCTGTAAAAAACAAAACTTAAAAGAATGGTTGTTAATTCATGTATATGTTTAGCCAACGCATTCTTGAGAACTTCCTTTCTTGTTGCATTTACATGTTCATATATTCTTTCTTTTAATGTTCTGGTGGTTTTTCCAATGTAATATGCTGGACAGGTTTGGCATAAGGCTACATAAACAACCCCCTTTGTAAATAATAGTTTTAGCAGAAATACGGCACAATTTTTACAAGGAAAACAAAAGCATTTACTTACCTGGCTGTATTAAATGGCATACATCTTGATACCTTACAGGAGTATGATTGCCATGACTATTATGAGTTGACTTAACCTAACTGAAGCCTGTGGAAGGAAAATGCTTAGGAAAGCAATTAAATCAATTAGAATTGTGTCCACTTCTATTTACAGAGCAGTCTGGTCAGAATTAGGCATGACCACAGGTAGATCAACATCACATGGACAGTTGGAACACACAGTGGATTTGGAATTTCTATCTTTGTCTTAGGTAGATGGTTTCAAAAAACACACTGACTTGTAAAAAAACCCTTGTTATCCTTCACTCAGACACACATCTGAAGACCTTCTTAGCTGCTTGGACTGTCCTTTCAGCTAATTTGGCCAAGGATAGTGAGGAATTAAGGCAGTATGCTTGAACAAATTGAAACAAATTATCTTTTCTTTGTATCTAGGTAGTATTCATGGTGAAGGAAGAATTCTACACAAGGACACATCCAAGGAAAGCATTCTACTCAGATGCTATACTACAGATGCCACAGTTTCCTTTCCTTAAGAATGCTGTGGGTTCTATACCCACACCAGGTAATTGGGTTAGTTTTCCTATACTGAAACTGGAGTATATTAAAAGGGAGGCTTTGCACTCCTGAGTGTGCCATCCCTCAGATAAGACATAAAACCAAGAGCCCCATCTGCCTGAGTTGATGTTTTTCAAGTGAATGTAAACAATCCCATGACATCTATGGAAAAAGAGTAGATGTTGCTTTATTTATATATACATAATAATACGCCAAACCCCTTCCACTCTATTTACATTTTTACAATATTTATAACTGTTTGCATTTAAAGTATATACAGTATTGATAATATTTCAATATTTTAGATCTTCAGTTTCACAAATGCCAATATCTTTAATTCACTACTCCATCATTTTCTCTGCAGCTATCTTTTTATTTCAACAACACCTTCATCAAATCTTCTTTTTTAGAGGACCCATACTTGTTATTATCTATTCCTGTCCCACCTATCAACTTCATGTTTTGTTTTTCTTAGTTGCTTTATAATATTATATCCATGTTTACAGTTAGAAAATCTTCCCACATATACCCATTCTGATTTTTTTGAAATACCTTCATTCTTTTTACAGCCCCATCATTGCTCTATTATATTCTGACTTTCACCAAACCTGATCCCTGAGTCCTAAAATATTTATTTAATTTCTAGTAAATAGATTGCATTTAGGTGATTGTCACTGTTGAAGTGCCACCCCAATCTCATGCAGAAAATGGGAAAAGGGGTTGTGGATGGATGGATGGATAGATGGATGGATGGATGGATGGATGGATGGATGGATGGATGGATGGATGGATGGCTACTCCATTTATCTTTTTTTTTATTTAAACAAACCCTTTACTTTTTGACCTACTTAACCTTAACCCACCTTTACTTAACTACCATTCCATCATTGTCACAGTTTTTGTCATATACACTATATATTTGTTACAGACATTAAATCACAAGTATGTGAAAGATATGAAGTCATTATTACACCTTTTTCCACTTCCTGCCCTATTTCTCTAATTTCAGTATTACATGTTTTTATTATAAAATTAATTACTTGCATGAATAAATACATATTCATTGGAAACTCCTGTTTTACCCCTTTTCAATTTTTGTTTTTTCCTAACCAACATTTTACCATAACCTTCACCCAAGACATCTCATAACACTGCGTTAACAATTGTACTATTTTCCCAAACCCATAATCTCCAAAAATATCCCACATTGCCTCATGACTTATTGAATCAAAAGCTTTTGCTATATTCATGCAAGCAGCCTTACATCTGTATCCACTCTTAAAATAACATCCATTACTTCTTTTAGTATTACTTATATTCCCATCACTTTTTCCACTTACTGTATATAGCTCTTCCCCATTACTGCTTCCAAATGATCCCCATTATGTTTTCTATTTTCATAAAAAAATAATCAATATTCCCAAATGTTATTGGCCACCAATTGTTAATATGTTTATCTTTTTTCCATAGAAATTCAATCAATCCAGCATATATCTTTTCATCTTCTATCCCTTCCTTTAATCATTCATTCACTATTTCCACATATACTTGTAAACCCCAAAACTTAATCCATCTCACCTTCTTTTATACGTGTTGCAGTTCTTTCCTGTCAGTTCTTTCATTTAACTTCCATTTTGGTCCATCCAACATTTTCTTTATTTTCCATCTTTCCCTTTCATCTTTTCCCTTCTAATGCATAATTTTTACAAAATTGTCTACTATCTTCAAAATTTATTCTTGCTTACATTTTTCCATTCTATTCTCATCTAACATTCAATCCATCTTACTTTCCTTTCTTTGTACCCCTTTCCCAAAAGTGATGAAACATCTCCCTTCCTTCCCATTAAAAATATATTTCTAACTATATAACAATGCTTTGTTTTTCTTTATTTTATCATATAATTGCTTTATTTTTCTCTTACTCTATGACGTCTTTCAATTCTTTTCAAAACATCTTTCAACATGTTTTCATAGTGCACTTTATGTCTTTTTTTACCCTTCTCTCAACTTTCTAAAATATGTTCATATTTATTTTGAAACACTGTCCACTATTATATCCAGGTTTCATAAAATACTCATTGTCCTGTGTTTTCCCATAGTCTACCACGTTCTTCTTTGTTTCCTTCTTTCTTTGTACTTATATTCCCTGTTAACCATTTTAGTCCTTTTCCTTGTTGTAATATTTCTTTATTATCATCTAACATAGTCCATACTGTCCCCATGATCTGAAAAATCTTCCTTCATGTCATCTAAATGCATAATATTATTTTCTCTGTTTAAAAAAATCCCCTTTTGTATATCCAGTCTCTGTTTATTCCTATGTTTAAGTTTTTACATTGCATCACATCTTTTATCGGGTGTACTTCGCTTGATTGAAAACTCACTTCACTGAAAATGAAATTACTAGGACCACTTCACTGAAAGCTCACTTCACTGAAAACTCACATGACTGAAACTCATTTCATTGAAAGTTATAAATGGCCTTTTCCCCACTGTAGTGTGATCCTGCAGTTAGTATATATAGTAAGGGGGGTGTGAGGGGCACAGCCTCCCACATTGGGGGGTATGGAGGGGTGAAGCCCCCCACATATGTTGGTTATATATTTTTTTCTGTAAACAGTTATTCACTGCACTTGTAAGTATCACTGTGTATAGTTTAAAATGTTTATAATATGTGGGGGGCTACACCCCCCGCACCCACCAATGTGGGGGACTATGCCCCCCACACCCCCCTTACTTTATATACTAACTCCAGGATCACACTAAAGTGGGGAAAAGGCCATTTATAACTTTCAACAAAATGAGTTTCAGTCAAGTGAGCTTTCAGTGAAGTGAGTTTTCAATCAAGCGAAGTACACCCCTTTTATCACCTTTATATCTTGTGTTACTTTCCCTTTTCTTTTCCTTTGTCTTTTCTTACCTATCAGTTAAAGTCACCAATCATTACTACTGATATGTTTGCTGTCACATTTTAATTTTTCAAACATTTTTTTCTTTCATGGTTGTGTATGCAAATATTACTATTGGTCTCAAACAACTTCCATTTCAAGTATCATATCATATCATATCATTTCATATCATCATCCTTCCTGGTATCACAATTCTTGCATCTAATATTTTGCTGCATCTTATCTTAACACCCCCTAACCCAGAAGATTTGTCATATCCTACTGATCATATAAGTTTTTTTCCCCACATACAGCTTCATTTTTTTCTCTTTTTTTCTTGTTTAACATATCCTGTATCCAACAAACTCACTACATCCATCTTGTTCTTTTGCCCTGTTCAACAACAATTAAACCTTTCACTTAATTTCTTATATGTTTCACATTTAGTCCCATAATACCCAAATTATCCCTTTCCATCTTAAGCATTTTTCCCTTTTGTTATTTTTCTTTTCTCCTTCTCATTCTCCACAATAGATTTAACTTCCTTCTGCTCTTGTTCTTTCCCTGCTTCTGAGTCACCATCTTCCTCTTCTTCACTTGCTAAGCAATTATACTTATTTTTTGTTTGTATCTGAATTGCTTCTACTTGTCTTTCCTCTCCTCTCAGTTTCTTTTTCATGCACCTGCTTTTTTCCAGCTGAGGACATTAAAACCAAAAATGGCCAAACTCATGACATTCGTACAAAATGGTCTACAGTTCCTAGAAGAATGGCTTTGCTCCTCACATCGCCCACTTCTCCTTTTTGTGTATTCCTGTACTAAATATGTTTGATTCCCACAATAAAACAAGCATTTGGATGGTCCCAGCCACTCTTTTTTCCATTTACTATTATATTTTTTGATATGTTGCAGTTTTCCATCATAGCAGGGTAGGGTCTACATCAACTGCAAGGGCTTCTCCTCCATCAACTGCCAGGTTATGTGTGATGCCCAGGGCATAATATTGAATGTGTGTACTGGCTGCCCTGGAAGTTATCATGATCCCCACATCTGGCATCTGATGCAGCTGTACCAGAAATTTCCCATTGGGTACATCCCACATGGTCACCTAGTAGGGGATGCTGGATATGCACTGGAGCTGTGGCTGATGACACCCACCAGAAATCCACACACACACGAACAAGAACTCCATAATGAGGCACACGCACAAACAAGAATCATAACAGAGCGTGTGTTTGGGATGCTCAAGTCATGGTTTGGTGCCTGGACACATCTGGTGGAATCTTGCAGTACTCATCAACTACATGTATCCAAATCATCCTTGTATGTGCCATGCTACACAATATGATCCTGCAGAAACAGCTGCTGCAGGAGCACCAAGGGATAGGGCCACATAGCCCCCTACCATTGCCAAGGCCTGCACAGGCACAGAGTGACTCAGAGGAGGAACAACCTGAGCCTGCCCCAGTAGGCAGAAAGAGGCATGCCCAGTATGCCCTGGCCCTGGAAAAGTGGCAACGCATAGCACATACACTGAAGCAGGAGGGACCCAGGGAATAACACCACTCTCTGACTCTCACATACAGTAAAAGGGATGCCAAACATTACACTACCTGTGCCTAACCATGTGTTTGCAGTGTACTATGTGCATCAGACATAGGCAGCCCTGCAGCACCATCCTCAGTACTGGGACACCCACATATAAGGGACTCACACATGCCAGTCAGGAGGGGGGTCACATACCCAACAGTCACAGCCAGCAGAACAGGTGTAGACAAACACAAACAAATGCCATACTATGGCCTCTGAATGAGGGGTATGGGTAACCCCCACCCATGCCTACATGGACAGACAACAGCAGGCCAGGTAGTGGGATGTCAGTTGTGATGGCTAGAAAGTCAGAAACTAATGTGTATGCAATCAAAAGATAAGCTGGTATGGCTTAGCCAGTATGATAGGTAAGACTACTGAATGAAATGGACTACAGGACATACTAGTACAGTCCTAGCAAATGTGTACAACTGTCAGGCGTGCCTCCCCACCCCACATAGAAATATAGTAACAGTCAGGTGCAAGCCCCCAATCCTGTGTAGAAACATAGAAATAGTCAGGTGTTCCCCCACTATGCAGAAATGTTGCAACAGTCAGTGCCAAATGATCGGTTGATACCCTGCAGACACAGCATGCTACCTGTCACTGTACAAAACAAAGGTCAGCTGTGCAGTACAAATAACCGGATATGCTCCACACATGCAAAACAGACAGCCTTACTGGGCATGCTCACACACTTAGAGAAATGAAGGCAATGCCAGTCATCAACATACTGAAAGGTCATATTGGGCTTGCTCACACACTTAAAGACATGAAGGCCATGTATGCAAACACCAGTGGACCAGACACATCCAGCGGTTGCAATTGTTAGTGCAGACAGATGTCAGTATGCAACACTCATGCCTTGCACACACAGTGGATAGGAATACAGACATATATGTAAGGACAAAACACCATAATAAACCAAAGGTAGATGGATATAGATGTGTGAAAGAGGGTGTCCGTGACAAGGAGCCATCCATGCCTGTCCCACTCAGCACACAGCCAAAGGGCCCCAAACACATCAGATGCAGATGTCACACACTGCAGTTACTAGTGACTAGTACCTGTCATCACCACAGACTATGTGATCCATGTGCCAGCTGTGCAACATGGCTGTACAAGGACGTAGTCAGCTAGTTTCCCTATACACACACCTGTGACATATGACCCCATGTGTGGCTGCTTGTGGTGTGTCACCCCTAAATGAATGGTGTATGGGCTATGCACACACCGGCCACCCCATAGCGGTACCCTGACAAGCCTGCTGAGGTTATCCAATGTGAAGTACACCTTTGGGGAGAGTTGTAGGCCAGTAATCTCTATGGCTCATCCCATAACTGTGTACTGCTGTAGTGTGATAGACTAGTTAGGTAGGAGTTCTAACCCCAGACATGGCAACTGCGTGTGTGAGTGTGTGTCACTGTTCATGTGTGTGTCTGTCTCTCATTGACTGTGTAGAGAACTATGCCTTTTAGGCTACTCACACCCCCTTACTATTTACATACCCACTGTTGGCAAGGCTGCTGATGTCACCCACCTAGAAATACTCCCCTGTGAAAGCTGTAGCCCAGTAATCTCTATAGTGCATGCTGTAACTGCATACTGCTGTAGTGTGGAAATGTAGTTAGGTAGGAGGGCAAACCCCAGATGTGGCAACTGTGTGTGTGTGAGTCTGTGTGTGCGTATGTGTGCATGTCTGTCTGTCACTGACTGTGTAGAGGGCAATGCTTTTTAGGCTACTCACATTCCTTACAAGTCAAATACCCACCTTTGGCAAGGCTGCTGATGTCACGCACCTTGAAATACACCTCTGGGATGATCATAGCCCAGTAATCTCCATAGCATGTCCAGTAACATCGTATGGCCATAGTATGATTAAGGAGTTAGTTGAGAGCTCTAGCCACTGACCTGCCCACTATGTGTGCATGTCTGACTGTGTAGAGAGCAATGCTTTTAGGGTATTCACACCCCTTACATGTCACATACCCAACTTTGGCAAGGCTGCTGATGTCACCCACCTAGAAATTCACCCCTGGGAAGTCTGTAGCCCAGTAAACTCTGCAGTGCATACTGTAACTTCATACTACTATAGTGTGATACACTTTTTAGGTAGGAGTCCCAACCCCAAACCTGGTAAGTGTGTGTCTGTGTTTGTGTGCATGTCTGACTGTGTAGAGAGCAATACCTTTTAGGATACTCACACCCCTTAAAAGTCAAATACCCACCTTTGGCAAGGCTGCTGATGTCATGCACCTTGAAATACACCTCTGGGACGAACGTAGCCCAGTAATCTCCATAGCATGTCCCATAACATTGTATAGCCATAGTATGATTAAGGAATTAGTTGGGAGTTCTAACCCAATACCTGCCACCTGTGTGTATGCATGCATGTCTGACTGTGTAGAGAGCAATGCTTTTAGGGTACTTCCACCCCTCACATTTCACATATCCACCTTTGGCAAGGCTGCCGATGTCACACACCTAGAAATACATCTCTGGGAAGGGTGTAGACAAGTAATCATTGTAGCATGTCCTGTAACTGCATACTGCTGTACTGGGAAATAGAAGCATGGTTGGGTTCCATTCCCATACATGGCAGTTCTGGATGTATTGTGTCTGTCACTGTCTGTGTAGGGAGCAATGAATTTTATTCTAGTCTCTTGCAGTCATTTCAAATGCCCTACTTTTACAATCCTGCTGATGTCAGTCATTGTGAAATACACTTTTGGGCAAGGACTACCCCTGTAATATCCATGGCGCATATTATAACTGCATAGTGTTGTAGTGTAATACACTAGTTAGTAGGGGTTCTACTCCCAAACATGACAGGTGTGTGTGTGTGTGTGTGTGTGTGTGTGTGTGTGTGTGTGTGTGTGTGTGTGTGTGTGTGTGTGTGTGTGTGAGTGTGTGGTTGTAACCCATATTCTGTGTAGAGGTGGTTGTGACTGTGTGGCCAATGTGGAGTGGGTTTTGCATATTTCTTATATGGTGGCCATACTATATATCACAATGTCCACTCTACAGGAATAACACATGTGATATGGCTGAGAGGCCGGGAAGCAGAGCCATACCCAGACATGTGACATCAAGGCCAGGAAAACACAGTTAGCAACCCCAGTATTACCCAGAGCACACTCTCACCCCATGTGTCACACTCACACACAAATGCCTAGGTAATAGACAATATGTGGGTAGTACACTGCTTATTGGCCACTGATAGTAACTATGGATTGACAGTGATGGGCCACAGAGGGCATGACACCCAGTCCATCTGTCCAATATGCACATAAGTGCAGACAGTGCACCTCCCCCATGTTCCCCAAAGGACACCTGCACCACCTGCGGTGCCAACAAATGTGGCCCACAACGGACATGCTATGCCTGACAACATGCCCATATGGACAGATGCCACTAACATCAAGGAATGCTGATAGCATGCACTCCATGTAGGTGCAGGGTAAAGCTGCTGGCCATTACCAGCTCCCACCACAGGTAGGCAGGACTGGCACATCTGATGATAATCTGTGTTCACAACATGGGCCAGACACCCCAGGTACAGTTCCACATGTCTCTGTAAATACATGTGGGAGGTGTGCACATCCCAGATGCCGTCCATGTCATGGATGAAGGAACACAGACATGGCAAGTGATGCACTGCATTGCCCACACACAATAGTCACCCAGGTGACTAGATGGGGGATACAGTACCTGCCTGTGTGGGTAAATGCAGACACTACATCTCTGAGCCACAATGCAGACCATTGTCATGTGGCCTGATGCCAAAGTACACCCATCGCCTAGCCTTGGACAGCTGTCTGACACAGTCAAACACCACAGGCCTGTGCAGACATACACCCATGCATGTCAGTACTGGCACACTGTGTTTTTGTGTGTGTGCGTTTCATGTTGCAGATGTTCACATCTACACTCCCTACAACCCCCATGGGCATACTGCAGCATGCTGTCTAGTGTCAGACACCTTCCCATACCCTTCTCCCATACAGCCCCTGTATGACCTGTGTGGTGCATGGGATACCTGCACAGTGATGTGATGTGGCAATCCCACAACTGATGTGTTGTACACCTGGCCCTGCCACATGTGTCAGTGTGTGTGTGTCCTTGTGAGAGTGTGGCTGTGTTGACGCTGGCACCATTTCATGCCGACAGGCACATGTATATCACCTACCATGCAGTGTCCCTGTTGCAGATGTCACTCACCATCACATAAATGTTCTGAGTGCTCCACAACAGGTAACCCATGTGGCGCATCCAATAATTGCAGGAAACTGTATTAGCATTACATAGTTGTCAGTGGTTTGATACCCTGTGCTGCTAGGTGTGTGACACAAACATGCTTCAGTTTTACCTTCCCACACCTCCCTGACATTTATTTGCCTCTGTCTGTGCCCCCACCCCTTCTTAGGTGAATGTGAAGACCTATACCTGCTTTGCTTAGACAGCAGCAATTGTAATGTAAGTAATGCTCATGATCAGCTGATGGCCTCTACACAAATTGCAGCCATCTCCTAGCTGATTACATGTGAAACAGCTGTGGTAACATTTCCATAGCCAATTGTATGGAAATACACTACAATACCTAGGAACATCATGGTGGTGTTGGCCCTTTTCACCCACTGTGAGCGGGAACTAGATCAGCCATGTGGCAAACAATATCTCAGATGGATTGTGGTGTACCTCTAACAAAATACACTGTGGAAACAGTGCAACAAACAGGAGGTGGATGTGCCTGACCTGACTACAAACTGTAAGTCTCGCTATGCTGCATTTGGAGTAATTACTTTAACAGTGTTTGTGTGGATATGGCTGTTGTACATGTCTCAATACCTGCCATGCCAGTTCCATGTTTATGGGGAATCTCCATCTGCAGGGTTATCTGCAGCCTGAGCAGTGTTGTGTTCATGGTTGCATGTGTCACCCACGGAGCATCTAGCTGTTGACCGCTGAAGGTAGTGTGAAGATTGAAGTTAGTAGATGGAGAAAGCTGTTCTAGTCACAGACGTCATATCCCTCAAAGGACATATGTTGCAACAACCCTGTAACAACAGTAAATGTATGCAGTTATCACAGCAGCATGTCAATATTGACCCTGTGTATGTGCACCCAGCCACACCTCTGTCAACCTTTGTACATATGTCGTGCATGAAGTGGTGCATATGTGCTGTACACCATACTTTGTGACATCATATCTGAGAACAAGCCACTGATATATCTGACTGCTACAAATGTTATGTACAGTAGGGGTTACATTGCATGACATTACCTGCACATTCTGTGGATGTTTGTACAGTAATGAGGTCTGTGTACCTATGGTGAATGTCGACAGTGTGTGTAGTGTTGATATGTACATTAGCCTGTGTACAGACTATGGTAGATGACCTTGTTCTAGTTCCCCTACTATCAGATGTTACATGCTGCCCCGCTGTATGGTACTGTAGTGGCGTACATGTTTGCAGGGCTATAAACACACATGTCCCATACCACAGACAGGCACCAGACCAAACTGTGTAGCAGGCCAGTATATGTAGAGTCAGTCTGTGAGTGGCACATATGAAGATGGTGTAGAACACATAGTCCATATACTGTAATACCATGCTAGCTAACCATATGTGGCTGTGGCTGTGTTCACATTGGTTGTGGATATGCACTGTCACACAGGTGTGTCTTACCCTGTGCTGTGACATGCCTGTTTAGCCTGCTTTATATGCAGGTACATGTGTATTCCACCTTGGGAGATGTAGGCCAGTGTTAAGCCAGTCTGCCTGCAGCCTGCACAGTGCATTGTGACATGTCTAACAGCTGAGTGTACCTACCCAGTGGGATGTTATGTGCAGATACTATCCAGATGTCCCGCTGCCAGCCCTCCCCTAACAGGCATGTATGTCAGACAGGGCAGTGGGATGCAGTGCAGATGTATGTCAATACCTATTGTGTAATATGTGGCCATGGCACCCCTGTACCAGTGGCCATACCGTTACAGGCCAGGCAGGGGGGTGTGAATGCATGACCTATGGTGGACATCATATACCGGTTGTTATATGTTATACCCATCTACATGGCCATCCACATCCATATTGTCAGGCATGGTACACATGTGTAGTACTAAGGCTTATATGTATACCTCTGGACTGTACAGACTGTGTCAGACCCGCCACATATATTGGCCAATATCTCTGCTGCAGTCCACAGTGGCATTACGTGCTAGCAGTGGTACTGTACACTGATGTCCTTTGGAAGTTGTTCAGTGGCCAATGGCACATGTTATAAGCAGATGTGACCTCCCACACACACACCATGTCTATGAAAACAATCCCAATGAAAGTAGCAATAGTCTACTAGTATGCCTGCTATACATACCCGACATCCCCTGCAACTATGACATTGGGAACATACGGGCTAGAGTTGGCCTACACTTCATGTCCAGGACATATGGTTTGAATATATGTACATATGCCTATCCAGATAGCCAAATATATGATTACACATGTGTACTACACCCAATTAACACTGTCATGACAACCACCAACTATAGATTCCCACATCATGTGTGTGTGTGGTCCCATTACATCTCCTGTGTGATGGGCATCCATCCTGTGTGTGGGCAGCAGTGCTACCGACAGCATGTAGCAATACCCCTTACAGGAGAACTGGCACACTCAGGGCAGCCACATATTTGTAGGAGGATCAGGAAGTACAGACAGACTGTGGGCAGAGCAGTGTTATGCTTTGTACTGTACTGGTGTTACAGGGTGTGGATGTACATACTAGTTTGCCATGGAATGCAGTCCATCTGCATAGCACACAACTGTGGGCCTACCCTCATTCCAGATGGAGCTGTGCCTATCATGTCTTGTTTGTCTACCACACAGGTCTTGTGTGAGATAATACACTGGCAGTGTGTGTGTTGCATGTTAGCAGTACATGGCTACATCCATGACCATCTCTACCATCAATTCCCTGACTAAGGGTATGTTACAGACTATCCTGTAACACCTGCACCTTCTGCAGTGTATGGCAACAGTTATCCACATATGTGCCTGTATTCCAGCCTCTGAATCACCTTCATGCCAAGCTTTGCACATATGTCATGATGCTGGTGGTTGATCCACAGTGGGGTGGGAGAATAACACACTGCCATGTCTGCCATCAGTCCACTGCCATTGTAACCCCCACACATATGGTGGGGCCAGGGCCATATATGTGTGGGCACCACCTACACAATACATGTGCTCTCATGCACTGCAGAGCCCAGTGTATGTAACAGTGGTATATGGCCCTGTAATATTAAGTCTAGAGGAGAGTATCAGAAATTACCTAGGCTGCTACAAAATGTGGGGACATCAGGGTTGAGCTGCTTTAAGGTATCTGGATGTACAGCACCATATATTTCACCTATATACACATTACTGACATGGATCTGAGTAATGCAGGACTACTGCCCCCTACCATACAAACTGTTCTGTGTGTTGGTGTGCTCATGATGGTGTCAGTTATGCCATGTTATGTAGCAGTTGCAACCCATGTGGTCATATGACGTCTATACCACATACTGTGTTTGTACAGTGTGTAGATAGAGGCTGCTGAACTACACACCTGGATTACATACTGTTGATTGTTAGGTATTCTGTGGCCCAGTGTGTCTTTCCTATTGTACAATGTGAATGACTTGGCCTGGACAGCAACAGCTGTGAACCTTTCCAGACTACTGTATGACTGTAACTGGTCCACTGTAGCATCACTCTGTTGATATAGTTGTCAGTGTCTGAACAGCTATATGGCATGGCATGTAGAACTGTAATAGTACATGATTAAAGGTTTCCAAGTCTGCAAACCTGTGGATGTTGTTTTACCTATGGCCTCTCTGTTCGTGTATGTTACAGCCAACGATTGTTGGGTGGCACATACAGTGTCCAGTCATTCAGGGGTCAACTATAGGCATAGTGATTGCTCCATATTGTGTGCACCTTCCATCTATGTATCATACTGTACATATAACTGCTTGTGTATGTGTAGTCACATGTATATGTACATATATGTATAGATATAGATATATATATATAAAGATATAGATATTTATAAATATGTATACCTGTATCTGCATATCTGTGTCTGTGTATTTGTAGCCTGGTAATGTTGATGACTTCCACATATACATTACCCATGGGAACCAGACTGTACTGCATGATATGTTACCAATACCAACCTGACATCATACAGGTGCGATGTAGTACAGGTAACATCGTGTGCCTATGTTGTCAATGGCCCCAGTTATGGGATCTCGAACACTTGGTAGTGTATTGCAGGGTGGATGTCTTTGGCTGGGGGGGATGCCTATTTGTACAACTCGTATAGTGTGTGGTGCCTCTCAACCCCATTAATGTAACAAGTAGCCTGTTGCACTCCTCTCCCTAACAGCTACATGTGCCTTGCAGTACCAGCACAATAGTGTTGTACCAATGGGTTGGTAGGCATGGGAATCCTATTGAGGTCTGCCACGTATGCGTATGTGTGCATGTGTGCATATCTGTAGGGTACACCATTCCGAGTCCACATACTCATATTACAATACACATTGCCACACAGTAATACGGATATTGTTGTTGTCACCCATAGGTGTGGCAATATAATGCAACACCCTACTATGCTTGTGGCATGTGCATCACATGCATATCCCTGTGGTACCACTGTTTTGATATGTAATGGGTTGTTTTGGCATTGTGGCCAATGTGTGATAGTGGATATGTCAGAGTATCAAGATGGGTTCCAGTGTGTACAATATCCAGTGGGGGATGTGGGTGCTCTGTACACTGTCTTTACACCATGGTACACATGGTATATGGCCCACGTACCACTCTCAGGTGGCCAATGTCACCATCACCCTTGCAGGTAACAGATAACAGGATACAGCCCAGTTACACATGTGCTGTGTACAGCCTACATGTAACACATTGGGCAAATGGACTAGTTAGTTAGCAACTATACAACCAGGTCTCTAAGATGTGTGTCTACCTGTTATGTGGCAGTCAATGTGTATATGGTGGTATGACACACTATGTATTTTCCATATACAAACATTACATCCCCCATTACCATATTGTGCGTATCTGTGGATGGTCTGCATGTAGAATGCAACCTGGTACACATCTCACCCTACAAATGGTGTCATGTGTGTAATGACAGCCACACAGTTCAGTAGCACTACATACCTGAGTTGAGGTCTAGACACAGTGTCGCCAAGTAAGGATGTGTGTGTATGTGGATGGTTTGACATAAGGGTGCAGATTAAACCTATACCAGCAGGCCACCGGTTTATTTTGCTCAGCCAATAACTGTTATACATATCTGTGGCATGTGTGCAACTGTACACCACATATGTCACAGCCATGGTGTCACCACAATGACATACCCTTGTGGAATATGACTGCAGACCATCCTCCTGCTGACACATGTATGCCTATAGCACAAATGGATGACAGTGTGGGGATAACAATTGGTGTTACCAACAGCTGAGATGCATCATAGCTGCATGGCTACACTACCTGACATGTATGCAGTACACATTACCCCTGACTACATTCTACACTGCAGTGCATCGTGGCACTCTATCACAGTCACTGTGTGCATCAGAACCATGTTTGCCTGTCCCTGCATCAATGTTATGGATGACAGGGATGTGGCACAGGTATCATCATATGCACAGGGTGTGTGAAAGTCATCTTAGCTGCATGGCTACAGTACCTGACATGTATGCAGTACACATTACCTCTGACTACATTCTACACTGTGGTACATTGTGGCACTCCATTACAGTCACTGTGTGCATCAGAACCATCTTAGCCTGTCCCTGCATTGATTTTATGGATGACAGGGATGTGGCACATGTATCATCATATGCACAGGGTGTGTTGCAGGTGTACCAGAGGCCAAGGGTGGTCCAAACATGTGTCCCCATGTGTGTGGGTGAGGGGTGTGATTCATTGATTGGGGCGTGGTGATATGGTGTGTGTCGGTATGGGGTCAACATAGGTGTGGTTTCATAGTGTGTGGGTATGCATGCACACGGTTCTGCCATGTGGCTACCCTATACGGATGATGTTGGACAGCTGCAGACCATACCTGGTAGGGTGTGCAGTTCACTGTGTCCAGCCATGGACATGCTGACTGTGCCTGCCAGGGGATCCATGGGCATGTGCAGGTACAGATCTTGAGGTGCTACTCTTCCCTGATGATGGAACCATGTCCCACCTTCACGAGGCCTGCTGTAGTGTGGTGAGTACAGCAGCCCCTGTGGTGTGCTGGAGCTGGTACTACCACTACAGGAGCAGCTGGGCATCCTGGCACATCCACACTGACCACCAGCTGCTAGTGTCTCTGGCCTATGTCCACATGGCCATCACACCACTCCAACCAAACATTCTATCACAGACATACCACAGTTGAGGAGGCCAACCATCTCACCCCACCGTCTATCCATGACCTCTGTATATTCACAGAAGGCACCAGCAAGTTCATGGAGGTTGCCACTTACAGCTGCGAAAGCAGACCTCTGCAGCCTCAGGCCCTGTCTGGTGTGAATTTCCATATGTGCCTGTGCCTCCATTATGGCTTGGAACATGCTCTTGGTGGTACCAGTTCTGTTTTTTTATGTTTCATCAACAGCAGAATTATACAATATTACAGCTTATACATAACTGTTTATTACTACTACACAGCAGCAGACTATGTATATGACATCTCAGTTTTGCATGATGTACCTGTACAGATGCAGATGCATATACAAGAGTGGGGTACTACTTTGCCCTGGGGTCTTACCTGCACGCTGCTCAGCTGGTGTGTCATTGGCACCCACCTCCAAGATGTGCCCTGCCAGGAGTTGATGCTGCAGGTGGCCATGTGCCACAAAGGCTGCTGAAAAGCTCCTCCACATGGATGAGGGGTGGATGGGCAGGTTGCCCCCCCCTGTTGTGAGGTGGTCCCCCCTTACGGCAGCTGCACGCTGCACATGGCAAAGTAGTTCGGTGCAATGATGCCGGACCTGCTCATAGCTGCGGTTATGCAGTCCGACATCACTGACCCTGTGGACTAGCTCATTCCACAGGCCTGTCCTCTCCTGCTTGTCATGGGCTGTCCGCTCAAACTGCAGTTTGTAGTGCTGTACCAGGTGGTCGATAATGATCTATGTCTCAATGGCACTATATGCAGGAAGATGACTATTTGACATGTTTCCTGGAAGACATAAAGATGGAAACAGGTCTGAGCCACCCATACAGCAGGGTTCCCATAGTTCTTAATATACATATTTGTCTCCCCCCACCATATCAGCTACAACAAACCATTCACAGACTGCAATTGTTATGTCAGCTGCTTACCTACCATTGGGACATATGTTGTATTCTACCAAGCTTTGTGCTATGTGTATGTACCATGCTTTGTGCTATGTATTTGTAGCCATGCTCCCTGTGGGGACACTTATCTTTGCTGGCCATTGTCAGTGCCACTATATATATATATATATATATATATATATATATATATGTATAAATATACATCTATGCACATATATGTGTAGATATATGTTGTATGTTGTTGATATACCTATGTGTATATGAGTGTCTGTGTATCTATACACATACATGCCACATTTTGTATCACACAGAAATGTGGAGTGCATACAGACATCTGGTCTGCATTCTGTAACTGTCTTTCATTCACAGCTGCACTGTTCTGCCTTGCAGCAACAAAGACAGGTGCCACATGTGAACACAGACTAACATTAGGGTGGTAAATATGGTGTGAGATTGCTGGTACACCTGTTACACACCTATGGCATTTCTGCATGCTACATTATACATTAGCATGACTGTCCTGCAAGTGTTGTGCTCTGACACCCATGTGTCTATCATGACGGCAGTACTTCCACCACCAGCTATTGTCCACACTAACAGAACATACACAGATATTATGGCTGATATCTTTGTCATTCATTGCTGATCTGCACAGTTGGTGGGTTTGTCTCACTGTTTACAGGGACAGACAGTATTGTCCAGAGCAGTTGTTCAGTGGGACATCATTACAGGAGCAACTACAGATGGCACATATCAAACATTCAGCATCATATAGCCTATTAATCTATACCACATACTACATTAAATTACATACAGTTATGTTTTACATACCTTTTATTCTTTAGACAGGTGTGATGCCTTCCCGGTTTTGGCTTGTAGGTTTTTGTTTCCCACTGTGTGTGAGTTTAGTTTTATATTTTCTTTCTTTTTTTTCCCCCACTCTCTCTCCCTCTCTCTATCTCTCTCTGTCTCTCTTCCTCTCCAGTAGAGTGAATGAGTTGGTTTGAATGGATTTCAGCATGGCTTTTGTAGTTGATGTACATGATTAGGTGCTGGGCTCTGCACCAATTAGTGTGCAACAGTTGCTGACTGCTTGCAGCCTGCTGTGTAGTGATTCAGTTAACCATTGTCATGGCAACCCAGTACTATAAATTGCTTGCTCATTTGAGCGTTGTCCCTTCACCTTTCCAGTATGGAGGGCATCCTTCCTGTATGTGGGCAGCAGTGTTACAGATGACAGGTTGCAGTACCTATTACAGCAGGGCTTGCAGACACAGGGCAACTACACAAACTTAAGGGGTTCCAGACCTACAGATAGAGTGAGTAGTGTTGTTATGTGCATTGTATATTGCTGGTCTTGCAGTGTTTGCATGTACATAATAGTTTAGGATGGAATGCAGTCTGTCTGCATAGCACTCAACAGTGGGCCTATTCACATGATGGCCAGTGGATTGTCTGTTTGCTTTTGCCTGTGCACCACACAGGTCTTGTCCTAGATATATCCCTGGCAATCTGCCTGTTGCGTGCTATCAGTACATGGCTACTTCCATTTGTGTTCCTGATGTGTTATTCCTGCATAAGCGTATGTTGTAACGAATCCTGTAACGCCAGCAATTTGCAGGATGTGTAACAGCAATATTACGAGTATGGCCCTGTGTTCCTGCCTCTGTCCTCCACATATATGGCTGGCTTTGTCCTGCTGTGATACGGTTAGGGGTTGTTCGGTATTGGCCTATCATTATTTACTTCTAGCATTCCTGCTATCATCCCAGTCATATCGTGGATATCCATGACATTTGTTGGTCAGGGTCCATATATGTGATAGATACATAGACATTATCACAGTTAATAAATGCCCTTCTAGGCCTTGACTACAGGGTTTAACTGGCGGCTGCTGAACTACATCTGTTATTGTTTATTGTTACCTATCTTGATGGCACATCCTTTGTCCACAGTTGTACGAATTGACGGGCTTGGTCTGGACAGCATAGTATGTTATATATCCGCACTGTCTTCATCTAAAGTTTTGTGTGGGCCTTGCATTCCTCAATGATTAAATAAGTCCAGATCTATGTGCTGTAAGTAATGGCATACATTAAACATTAAAGGTTCCCTGTGTATACATACCTGTGTGTCGTCTCATGTCCTTTGAATAGTGTGTGGGTCTATTTGTAGTGCAGTACTCCTGTTCAAGTATAAATATCATTTAGTAGGTTATACAGCAAAACTATGTTGATATACTGATTTCACATGGAAAATAGAATGTGCTGCAGTGGGACTCAGACCAGGAATGCATGCGCATTAGGCAGATGCTCTGCCCACTACACTATTGCAGTTCTGCTTAATTTGCATATTTCTACCTTAATGTCATACCCATGTTCCCTTTCCCTGGCCTCGAGCTCCACATACACAGCATCCATCCATTCTCCAGTTGCTAGCCCTGCCATACCACACCTCCACATATTTCCCTTTCTGCACGTCTCGGTACTCCTCCATTTTACTGTCTCAATGCAACCTTCTTCAGGGTCTTCATCCGTTTAGTCCATGTGCGTTCGAGCCTTCCCTTAATCCTCCTCCGATACTGGTGGAAACATCATTGTGACGCACAAAGTCCGGTGCGTCCCGCCAGGGATGGACCTATTGTTTTGTCATGAGTAGACTTGGTTGGTCTACACTGTTTCTCTCACTGGTAGCATCCTGCCAGGGGTTTGAGGAGTAGTGGTTTGCTCACACACCAGACTAGCCTCATTTCCCGCTTCTGCAGATGAAGCACGCCCCCACTGCATGCCTCATTTTCCATTCCTCTCTTCAGTATTATACAAGACTACTGTTCTCACAGTATGTGTGGACAGGCACTGTTCATTGATACTCATGGACTGCTCAGAATACTGTGACTGAGCAATGTGCACATGTTTGCTGGTATTAATGTACATACTTACATACATTTCCTATACTGTTGACTGACTGTGGCGGATGATATGTTTGTGATAACAGCAGCTGATTATATATCTGCCATGCCTTCGTGGTAACTCACTTGAACTATAGTGTGCAGGGTGGGGGAGGGGACCTGGGAGTGCTGATTATGTTGTTACTGGCCACGATGAGGGCTGTCAGCTTCAGCGTGCCTAAGACACTGCGGCGGAAGTGTAGGCAGGTATGCGCTGGTGTGTTTGAGGCTCAGACTTGCTGACCTCCAGTTATGGTGTGTTATACTGGTTTGGCCTCCACATTGCTTAACCAGTGTGGACATTGCTTACCGCTGCCCAAACAGGCATACTCCTGCTTGCTGCGGCATACCCCCTTGCTGCCTCATGAACATGTTGGTATTATACATGCCTAAGTCAGGTGTACATGTCAGGTATGACTGTTCATGAAGTTCAGTGTAAGGTGAAGTGGGATTCCAGCTTAGCAATTCTGGATAGGCTACACTCAGGTATTTGGGTTAGGTTTAGTTATGCCATACCTGTGTTGTAGAATAGATGTGAATAGTGAAGGTGGAGGGGGGGCATTTTAACTGTATAGTAAGCCATTTGACTGATTGGTGGGGGAGCAGTAGTGCAGGTTTGCAGGGTGTTGGGATATGTATGCGCGGCTGGACAGGAGGTGTCAGTGTCCGTAGTCGGTGTAGGGGTATGGAGTGTTCGTTGGTGGGTGGTGGACTTCACCAGGTGTTGAGCAGGTGGTGATGCAAGTGTGCTTGAATTTTCCCTTCATGTGTTATTTATATGTGTCGTCTGGGAGAGTTGCTGGTTTGGGGGTTTCATATTCTGCCAATATAGTTGTGTGGAGGGTGTCACCTACTTGTGACTGTGAACATTACTAGGAATGAAACAGGGGTCTTTAGGTAAGTGGTGTTATTGGGCCACACAGAGGGGCTGATAGTAGGGGACATGTCCAGGGATGTGCAGGACGGCTGAAGGGAAGGTCCACAGCTGGCCATTTCTTCTTCAGTGACAGCTGTGTATATACCCTGCATTTGGGGGAAGGTCTGGACACTCACACCCCTGGGTTGGGGTGAGGACAGCAATAATACCTTGTGATGCCAATTAGTTTGGCTTACGTGCCTATAGTGGGGTGTTGCAACCATGTGTTCTTTTGTGTCATTTAGTGGGTTTGCAACAACACATCTGGTTATACCGTCCTTAGCCATGTAAACTAGAGATTGCTGCTGTGGGACTCGTACCAGGCGTGGCTGCTCGTTAGGTGTCGGGTCTGCCCAATGCACACTATTGCTTACATACCTGGGGCGGTCCACATAGAACTGCTCCAGCCAACACCTGCACGTCTAGGCCCATAATTACATACCCATAGCTCCCCACCTGCACCTCCTCTTCAGCACTCTTTCTTACTCCGGGTGCAGGTCAGGTCTGAACACCTCCCCACCTGCACCTCCTCTTCAGCACTCTTCCTTACTCCGGGTGCAGGTCGGGTCTGAACACACCAGTACACATTGCCCACTCCCCACTTCTCAGCCCATGGGTCATCAGGCTTCCCCATCCTTGTGGTCTGGGTACATGCGTGCCCTGCCGTACATTATCTGTGTAATGGCTGGAAGGCCGAATAGCCATATAATTTTTGGCTTGTCCCACAAGGGACATTCTTGTCTTTGTTTCAAGATTAGACTTGGTGGGTCTCTCCCACTCATAGTATCCTGCCTGTAGTCTGGGAAGCAGTAGTTTGTTTACTTTTATTGTGTGTTTGTATGTTTCACCTGTCTAGCAGGGGAGTTGATGCTACGTGTTACACGTTTGTTGATTGGGCCCCTCACCCCCATTGGCACGGCCTGTGAACAAAGGTAATCCTTAACAGCTGTTTCATATCCCAGCTATATATCTGTGTATATTTACACACACACACACACACACACACACACACACACACACACACACACACACACACAGACACAAACACACATATATATATATATATATATATATATATATATATATATATATGATTTTATATATATATATATATATATATATATATATATATATATATATATATAAATATATACAAACATATACACACACACACACACATATATATATATATATATATATATATATATATATATATATATGTATATATATCTGTATATGTATGCATACACACACACACACACACACACACACACACACACACACACACATATATATATATATATATATATAGGTTCATAGGTTCATAGATTAGTACTAAGCTAACTGCTTTTGTGAGCCATTTTAAGCCTAGCCAATTATCCCTTGTGAGACTCAAACCCCGCACCTTGTGTTTGTAAGGCAAACACCTTAACCATTAGGTCACCCTCCCAACCCTGGCATGTGGATGTATGGGTGGCTGCATATGTATATATCTATATGTGGGTATTTATATATGTCTGTCTATGTATACATTTGTACTACAGGGAGGGAGAGGTATATCTCCATGTAGTTATGGGTATATATACACACACATACCTCTACATATTTAGCTACATATCCTGTCATGTTGCCTGTTATTGCTGGGTGCTGTTTCATGTGCATACAGGCAAACCTTGTGTGCCACGTATGCTTTGCGATACCTACAACTTAATCTGTTAGTGTACACAGAGTCGCACATGAAATCTATTGCTAGTGCCAGGTAATCATTCGTCCCATGCAGGACAGCTTGAACAATGGGTATACAACTTTCCTCTACACCCAGAGTTACATAAATACCCATGGCTATGAGCATGGACTATGGCATGTGCCAGACCTAGGATACTTGAGTGGAGACAACATAAGGGATGGGTTCTGAAGGGGGAGTGTGGAGAGAGGCAATGTGTAGTGGTGTGGTAGCTATAGGCCAGTAACCAGGGTTGAGATTGTGGCTGCGTGTGTGCAGTGGGTGGGGGGAAGTAGAACTGTGGGTAATGCATGCATGGCTCATGGATGGCCTTGGTTGGATTGGCCTGTACTGCTCAAGCCGCCTAGTGGGTGGGGAGAGGGATGAGATGTCAACATGTGAAACATGACCGAGGACTAATTTAAATCTCTATTTCAATGACACACGTACATTACATTGAAATTGGTAGTGTTTTGCAAGCTGGTCGTGTTTGTCTGGGTGGGGGGTATGCCAATTCTTTATTAGCATATCACTTAGTTCTTTTTCCCCAGTCTCTGACTGCTCCAAACTTCCACTCTATTAGCTTAATTCTCATTCTCCCAGCTAATTTCCTCTGTTTCCACTCAGTTTCCCCATACTGCCCCTACCACTTACCTGTGTCTACTGAAAATTCCTCAGTAGTCAGCTGTTCACAGATTGTTGTCACATTATTTTCTTCTTTTACCCTGTCTGAACCAGCTCCATTTGCCCTGCAGGCCTAATCTGCTCCCCTACCCTACCCCCAAATCTCACCCACCCCCACTACACCTATTCTTATACTTCTGTAACCACACCTCCATTCTATAGCATTCAATCATATACTCCCCCTCATTACAGTACTAAATTATTTACCATCCTTTTACAAACTGCTGATCTTAAAGTACTAATTCAGTACATAGGACTTTCTCTCTTACTTCCCCCTTTACCAATCCCCCACCACCTTCTAATAAACTTACTTATTTCCCCTTAATATGCCCTTATTATCCATGTCCAGACATATACAGCCATTTCTCTTATACAAATTTGTATCTACTCCATCTGTATCCTATGTCCTAACTGCCTATGAACACCTCACTTACACTGACTTTTGCCATCCACTCAAGCAAACATCACTACTAACTCATGTAGCCTCCCAAAACCACATAAACATCACATCTACATCCTTCTATCTACTACCAAAGTATCACAAACTAGCCCATATTACCTATCCCCAATCCAGATAATCTCAATATATACTCTACAAATTTCTAAAGCTCACCCATAGACTTCAACAACACCCCCTACTACATGGTGACATTCACCCCAACCCCGGCCCTAACAACACAGAAAGAACAACCCCCCCAAAACTAAACTTCTCTACCACTTCTACCTCCACAACAACACCTAATTCTCTCTTTATAGCACATCTCAACATACATAGCTTGAACAAAAAAATTGCTCACCTTCATTCCTTCTTGGCCTTACATTCATTTGATATTCTATGTCTTACTGAAACATGGCTCAAACCTGTAACCCAGGACAATGAAATCACCCCACCTGTATACAATATTCTGAGAATTGACAGCAAAACCAAAAGGGTGGGGGGCGGCAAATTCTCTACAAATGAGGGCTACAAGTTATTTCAATAGATGCACAACTACCTTCAGATAGTAATGCAGAAATCCTTATTACTAAACTTCAGATCAATGTCTGTAAATCCGTATATATAATATGCTCCTACCTTCCTCCTGGCAATAACATCAGCACCCTTGAAAATATCCTTTACTGGCTCTCAACTAGCTTCCCACAAGAAACCATAGTACTGGGTTACTTTAATGCAGACCGGAATAGCTGTGCTTCTACCAAACCTACTACCCATATAAACCTATATGGCTTTACCCAAACAATCACCACCCCCACCAGAATCCATAAACACAACAACAAAGAAAGCACCTTGGACTGGATTTTAATAAATAGTCATCCCCTGACTTACAAAGCAGGCACCCTCCCTGAAAACATTAGTGACCACTCACTGACCTATATAATTAGACAAAAGGTCAATATCCCCAACCCAATCATTTATAGAACTACCCAGAACAACAGAAATTTTAACCAAGAAAGTTTCCAAATTGAACTTAAAGCATGTGATTGGTAACCCCTTATATACTTCCAACTAGAGGATGCAGTGTTATACTTTAACACCAAATTCTTACAAATATTCGATAGTCATGCTCATATTTGCTCTATGAGAACTAGGACCATAACTGTCACAAAAGAGACTAGACATAAAATCCTACTAATAAATAAAATCTGGGCCAAATGGAGATTTACTAAAAACCCTACAGATCATCAAAACTTTAGACAGTTGAGAAATGCTACTAAAAAATCAATACGTCTAGACAAAAAAATATATTACTTTCAACTTCAGCAAGCTTCTCAACTCAAACCACAAAAGTTCTGGACAGATATTAACAGACTTCTACACCCAGGTCACTCCAAGACACCAACCCCATCAGGCAACACTCATGACAATCCCAAGCATATTGCTGATGACTTTAATACCTTCTTCACTGAGGCTGTCCAATCTCTGGCTAATTCACTACCTACTGCTAGCACAAGCATGACTTCCTCCACAACAATCTTACCTCCTTCATTTTATTTACAACCAGTTCCAACATCCCTCATCTGCACCCTTCTTCAAAAGCTCAAACCATTCACCCCCTCAGCTGACCATCTACCAGCTGAATATTTGCATATAGCTGCTGGGGTTCTGGCATATCTCATTCCCATCCTAATTAATAGAACTATTACTGAAGGAACCATCCCATCTCTCTGGAAAATTCCCATATTATCCCACTGCATAAGGGTGGTACCTCAACTGAACTCTCTAACTTATGTCCAATAGCCTTACTCTCTCCTTTAGCAAAAATCATGAAAAAATGCATCCAACAACAACTGCTACATCACTTACTCCAACATAACTTACTAGCCAACTGTCAGCATAGTTTTAGGCCATTCCACAGTACCACCACTGCTCTCTTGTCCTTCTCTGACTCCATTAACAAAAATCGTAATAGCAATCTGCTATCCTCTGCACTCTTTATTGACCTGTCAAAGGCCTTTGATATGGTTAACCATCAGCTACTTTTAAATACACTTAAAATCCTCTCACTAGATGCACAAGCATGACAATGGTTTAAGTCCTACTTAGAAAATAGGCAACAAGCTGTCCTTTGGGATAGTAATTTATCCACACATCTTCCTATTACTCTTGGTGTCCCTCAAGGCTCTAATTGGGCCCTCTACTATTCTCAGTTTTTATCAACGATCTAAATGTAAAACTTCCTCAAACCACCTGCATACAATATGCAGATGATTCTACACTAATATGTTCTGTTACTTCTTTAGCTGAACTCCAGTCCCTTACCCAAACAGTGTTTAACATAGTTGAAAACTGGTTCCTACAGTGCTGCCTCCTCCTGAACCCTAAAAAACCCCAAAATTATTGATATTTACTCCTACACAAAAGTCTTCCCCAATAGACTTTGCAGTTATACTCAATAACAGCACTGTCATATCTCCCGAGCCAACCACTAAACTTTTAGGTGTTACAATTGATTGCAACCTTAACTTTGATACACATCAACACTATAATTAAATCAGTCAACAGAAAACTAGGCTCCTTATACAGGATTAAACCTTTCCTTACACCATTAGCTAGAATTACTATTGCCCATACTCATCTTATCTCCATTCTCCTGTACGCCTCATCAGTTTACACTAATCAATCCAAAAACAACCTCAACAAACTGGCAATCTCCTATAATAACATTGCCAGATTTGCCACTGGGTCCGCATTTAGAACCCATCATTGTCACAACCTAAAACAGCTAGGATGGCTCAAACTGCAGAATCAGCTTCAGCTCCAACAACTTATTATCACCCACAAGATCCTCTATCATCCTAGTAACACTCCAATACTCACTAGCCTTATCTCCCCTTACAAAAATCCCACAAACCTATGCTCTGCAGATAAATTACTAGTAGCCTCACATACATCCAGTAATAAGGCTGAGGTCTCTCTGTTCTCCAACTCAATGGGGAAAATCTGGAACTGGCTTCCAAATGAACTCTCATCTATCTCTTAAACACCACTTTTCAAAAAGCAACTTAAAGCTTACCTCAACACCCACTGGCTATGCCCATGTATTAAACCAGACTTACAATCCCTACCGCATTTGCTCATTGAATGTTCAAAGAGTAGAAGCTGTAAACTACCTTAACTCTATGCTTACTCTTTCTTGTGATTTACCTTAGATAATAATTGCTTAACAAGCTTTAGAATGTATTAACTTGTCTCTACCTTTAACATTCTTGTTTTCCCTTAGTAAGTAGGACCAGTAAGCTACCTAAAGTCAGTTGTAACTTTGATTTTTCTTTTTGAACCCTCTTCACAGTATGAACTTGCTTAGCTAGCTCTCAATTACATAAACATGTTTTCTTCCTTATAAATATTTTTTTCTTGTTTCTTCATTTTAAAATATATTACTTATATTATCATTAAGCTGCTATATAATCAACTGCATTCTAGTCTTAAATTGTGTTGTACTAGTCTTAAACTGTGTTGTATTAGTCATTGCTACTACCTGTTTAGTATTTTATCCATTTAGTGGAGCTTATTTCCCCGGGCCTCTACTGAAAATGGACCTATATCCAGTTAGACTAGCCGGTCAACAAATGTAAAATAAAAAAAAAAATTGTATGTGACATATATTGTTTAGGGTTTGTCAAGGCCTTTCACGGTGCATGTGGACATGTATGTGGGTCTGTTAATCTACCATTGCTATCTAACTGAGTGTTAGAAACTGTAACCAGAGGTTAGCAGTGCTTAGCTCTGCGCAAACCTGCGCACACCCACGTACAACCACTTTAATGTGCCGTAACCACTCAGTACCCAACGGCCCATGTTCTGCCCAGCAACAAAATAAACAGCTCCTGCAAGGCTCGAACCAAGGACCCTGCACACCATAGACAAAGGGAATTACCACTAAGCTATGACAAATACAAATAAAGTCAACATTTTCAGAAACATATCAAACAGTCCAGTCATGCAACAGCACAGAGAATGTAGACCTACAGCTAGATGGGCATATATATATATATATATATATAAAACTATCCACATATATATATATATATATATATATATATATATATATATATACGTACATATACAAATATATGAACAGATATACATGCAAATGCCGACAACTACACATATATATATGTCAACATCCATACGTCCACATATACACAGCAAGTTACACATATGTATGCAGAGAAATGTCCCCATAGGTATATACGGACATAGTTAGAAATATGTAAGCAAATATATAAAGTGGTTATACGTGGGTGTGCGCAGGTTTGCACAGAGCTAAGCACTGCTAACCTCTGGTTACAGTTTCTAACACTCAGTTAGCTTCTACTTTGCTTAATTTGTGTAGGTAATGCTTACCCACACGCAAACACACTTTCACATGCTTACTAGTGCTTATATATGCTTACTACTGCATCCCATTGTCTGGAAATATAGTCATATAGTCATATATACAGAGATATAGACACACACAAACACACACACACACACACACACACACACATATATATATATATATATATATATATATATATATTATAGATATTGATATAAGTAAATATATATATATATATATATATATATAAATATATATATATATATGTATATAATATATATATATATATATATGTATAGTCTTAAGACAACATAGTCTTGAATCTTGCTATGACTGTTAAATAGCTATAGCTGGCATATATGTCTTAAGAATAGTAGTTCACCACTATTAAATAGCTTTTATCTTTAAACTCACACAAGTCAGCTGCTATCTTTCACCAAGGATCTTTTGGTAAAGGAGTTGGTAATGATGACTGTCTTCCTTGACATGTTTTATGGATGATACAGAAATTACATCATACAGATATTTTAGCTTTTTCATGACATTTTTGTGAGACCTTGGTGCCCTTTATGTATTTTCTTGTGCTTGTTTTGATGATGATACAAAAAAAAATGTTGCTGCAAAAATGTATGAAACAGAGCAACTGAACAGGACATACACAGACATTTTAAATCACAAAGTAGCAATAATCTTAGAAAAAATAAAGCTACAAACCTATTCTATTAATCCCAATAATATGCATAGACTTGCATTTAAATCTAAAAGCCTGACAAAAGCTAATTATATTAAGGAAATTATAGACAATTCCACGAAGAAGCCTAAACATGTAACAGATTTAAAAGAAATACTAGAGGCCTTTAGAACACATCATGAAACATTAAATAACACCAGCCTACATAATACTGATAATAGTATGAGTGACAAGTTTTTGAAAGACAATATTTATAAAAGATTAACAAAAGAACAAAACTCTAAACTTCTTAAGTCTATATCATTAAGGGAACTTAAGGGAAAAATACAAAACTTTAAAAATAATAATGCCCCTGGCATTGACAGGCTAATAGGGGAAATATATAACATACTTCTGGATGAGACCTTAGAAATCTTAATAGATGCTTTTGAAGAATTCAGAAAGAATTATGGCATTTTCCCTTCCTGGAAATATGCTATGATTTCACCCATTTTAAAACATGACAAGGACTCTAATTTTATAACATCTTGCTGCCCTATTTCTTTTCTGAATGTGAACTAGAAGATTTTTGCATCTATTTTAGCAGATATATTAAATCAATTTTTACCAAAAATAATAAAAGATGGTCAAACAGGGTTTATTTCACACAGGAAGGTCCAAGACAATTTAATCACACTATTAACATTAATGGACTATGAAAACAAACAAAGTGAGAACTAACAATTATTAGCCTGGACTTGGACAAAGCATTTGATTAATTGAGTTGACCCTATTTATTTAAAGTTCTAGAGATGTATAACTTTTCCTCAGATTTTTTTAAAATTGCTGAAGAAATTATACACTACTTCTATATCATACATTAAAATTGGAGCTTTCTTGCCAGGACCACTTAAAATAATGAAAGGCACCAAGCAAGGGTGCCCTCTAACACCATTATTATTTGTTTATCGGTGGAGCCATTAGCTAATTACATAAGAACTAATGATAAAATAAGCAGCTTCTATGTCAGTGCAAAGTACAATTCCAAAATCCAGCTTTTTGCTGATGATATCTTATTAACAATTGGGAACATATATACCTCAATAGAACATCTTATAGAATCTCTTCAAAACTTTAAAATTATATCAGGCCTAAGTTTTAATCAAAATAAAACTGAAACTATTTTGATAAACAAAAAAAAAACATTCTGGACAGACATAGTGACTTTAATTGGGCTAGCACTATGATTAAATATCTAGGTATAACTATTAAAGCAAGTTGGAAAGACACTAGGCAAGCAAATTTCATAATGTTAATAGACACTGTTAAAGATTACTTAAATGGAATAAAATGTTATTCACCATGGAGGAAAGGCTATCATTGCTTGAAATGATCATACTACCCAAAATTATGTATGTCTTTTAAGCCATCTTAGCACCCCCTTCCAAAAAAAAAAAACTAATGAAACAACTTAACACTCTATTAAAATTTTTATGGTTTCCAAAAAAACAAGGATTAGTCATTCATGGCATTGCAGAAGTTGGGAAGAGGGTAGAATTTCATTTCCACATCTAGAACTATATACTGAATCAATTATCTTTAACACTATAAGTAATTGGCTAAATAGCAAATATACTCCTAACTGGAAAAATTTACATAAGTAATATTACTAGACAACTGTGTGGAAACAATACACAATGATATGTTTTCTGAAGTAGAAAATGTTTACCTTATCATAAAAAAAATTGCTTTAATACAAGTAAAATAAAATTCTCGCCATTTTTAATTACATAGTAAACAATTTCAAACAGCTAATGTTCAAAGATTATAAGATAAGAAATATTTTATTTATTATGTTTCCCATAGCATTAACAAATAAATGCTTGGACTCTTATAACCTGAAAAACTAGAAGAAATTAAAGGAAATGGGCTAGTTTTCTGGTGTCAGATTCTTGGTCACAATTATATACAGGAGGCAACCTCTCTCATAGCAAGATTTAACATAAATCAAAACAACCGGCTAAACCTACACACTTTTAGAGAGCATATAGTTAATGAGTTTACAATAAATCAAATAGTGAAATCCACACCTAGACCCAAAATTCTAACACTTTTTTGTGAAATCAACACACTATGCACAAATGATAGACTATCAGTGTCAATGTTATATAGGACATTGCAAATGGATTTACCAGCTCCAGATGAATCCCTGTGGAACTATGCAGAAAAAATTCTCCAACATAATGATGTCTCATTACCTGATATTAATGTTATTTTTTGGGAGTGAAAAAACTTCTGTGAATACATTTCCATATGTAAATTTTCCAAAAGGAAGATGATGTAGTATTACTAACTGATTTAAGTATTACTGATTTCTCTTTTTCTAAAAATCTAGATATATTAAGATTATTAAAAACAGAGCAAAATCATTTTTCACTGTAGCACTTCATGAGAATGTCACTGGTTAATTTGCTGCTTATTTTCCTGTTATTGCACTTAAAGGCTGCCTGCTTGTGTGGGTTTATATTAAGAAAGGTTGAATCTACTCTCTAATGACAGAAAATAGAAAAGAGGTAATCTGTGAGACACATATCTGTCCCTCTAACATGCTTTGTTTATATCACAGATGAGGTTTAGATCCTTAAATCTGGTAATTCTAGTGTTGTTTGTTTTGAGAATGTGTAGCAGGATCCATCAGGGCTGGAATGGAAAATGCCTTGTAGATAAACAAATAATAGTTTAGGTATGCAGGCCTCAATGTCACATACTTGTTCTCTGGAATCTGGTGCTCTACCACTGTATCATGGAGGTACACTACCAGGTATTACATACCTGGGTTAATACAAAAGGTATAATGCAGGATGATATCAAAGACAACCTAATTCAGATTCCTCTTAATAAATATTCCTCTTGACCTATGTCTTTATAGCTCCTATTACAAGAATGGAAAGAAGAAAGGCAGATAGCTTGTAAGTTACCTGGGCCACTTAATGTACTTGTGGACTCCAAAGGCTGGGTAGCAAAAAAGTTAATGACAAAATAGGAAATCATCTTGAACAGGATTAGGAAGGAGAAATTCCCACCTGAAAATTTTCAAAGAGCAAAAGCAAAGGTAATCCAGAATGAAGGCAATGCACCCTTTCTGTTTTTCTCCTACTGGCCTATATGGGTACTGACATTACAAGTATAAAACCTTTCTAACATAAATTAGCCAGTGTTCTACTGGAGTTGATTCATTTGTATCACTATAGGTTTATGGGGGGATGGAAGACTTCTGGCAATATATTGTAGATGATTGTGCAACTGAATAAGGGAAATGGGCTTGCTGATCTTTTAAAAACATTTAATTGGTAGATTTTAGGATTCTTTTTTTTTTCTATGTAAATTAAAGATTCTTATTTAAGGTGATGAAGCCGAATGGTTCACAAAGGAATTAAAAGGTGTTGACTTTGAGGGAACATGGGCAAAATTCTTGGCTAGTCTTATAAGGGGCTCCAGGCCAATAGCCTAGTATCATCCTATGAACCTATATTAAGAAACATTTGTAGGAGGCCTTTTTCTCGATTGAAACTATCTGTTCTCCTCTGCCAGGAATTCCAGTTACAATGGGTACAATACAGCAGTGTCACATTTTAACCCTGTTGTTTACCTTGCTATTGGAAACCATGGCAGTACTGATAGGAAATCTTGACTGAATGGATTTCAGGAGGCTGATGAGCAAGAGATAATTTAAAATTAGTTTTAAATAAACCTCAGCAAGAACTGAACTGATCATTTGATTAGTTGTCTGTATTTGGGGAAGACTTGGGGTACACAATCAAGTCGTGAAGTCCAGAATGGTGTTGGTAGGATATGGACACATTGAGAAAGCAATTCCCCTTCTTATGTAGGTCAAATTAAGTAAAATGTTTTGCAGTGTGGCTTGCAGCATGCTGGATAGATTTCCAGAACTTACTTTTGTAGTGTTGATGGAAAAAAATAAAAGTCTTGTTTATAAAGTAGAACACATTTTTCCTCAACACAGATCAGAGAACAATTGTTTTTCTTGTGTTGTTGTTGTTTTGTTTTGTTTTTACTAATATAATATAAACATATTTCCAAATGAATACACTGAAACAAATAATATACAAGCAAAACAATGAATACATTCATACAAACAATACATTAGTAACAATTTTCATATTTTCAATTAATGCTTCTAAGTTAGCCCAGCACTCAGAATTCATATTACCATTGATAGATCTTAATTTCATTGTTTTTCTTTCTCACACAACACTGTGGCAGTGTCTAAGAATTTCTTTTAAAAATAGGTAAATATATTTTCATTTTTTGCAATTATCTTTCTAGCAAATGCTAGTAAACAGCAGAATGTAGAATAATGTTTCATTGGACTCGCATGTGTAATCAGACTCTTTATAAATATTGCCATTCTCTTGTACTCAATTATCAGACCATAAGCCTTAAACAATTACTAAATTACTAATCCCCCAAAAGTTGAATTTTTCTTACAATCTATCAACCTTGAACCCGATCTGCCCTCATTATTTCATTGCATCGTCACAAATTGAGGTTACCTCTTTGTTATATTTTTAAATTTTATGAGGAGTGATGAAAACTCTATAAAGATAATTACACATAGATGTTCTCCAATACAGACTAGATGATGTTTGGCCAACTGACATCAAGCACAATTGTTCCTAATCCCCTTCTATGGAAATGTTAGTCACTGGATTTTGTATGGGATTGCTGCTACCTTACAGTAAACCAGAATAAGACAGCATTGCCTAGGGATAGCAGCAGCTTTGAGGTTCCAGTCTATAAGAACTACATCAGGGCATCGCCTCTGACATAATGCTGTCTGATGTGCTGTCCTGGGTACAAAAGACATTGAAAGGAATTTGCAATACATATGAGTGGTCAGTGAGGAATGACAAGTTTAATATATTTCATTAATAATATGGTCAAACCCCACTCTAGAAAGGATATTTACTTATAGGACTTTTATTGCTTTATTTGAATAAATTTTTAAGGGACCAGAAATACTGATGGTTAGAGGAATTTCTCCCCACTGAGTATTGCAAAAGCACAACAGACAACAGAGGAATGCTGCTTTTCTATGCTGGAATTGGCAGTGAATGATACTGTTTTGTGACCATATGATCTGGAAGGGTAAGGTCTTGACATGGGATTACCTTCAGACTTTATAGTTCCAGTAAATGACCCTGTAGGGAGACTTTAACTCTACAAAATAGATTAAGGGGGGACAATTGACAGTCTAATTTAATAAAACACAATATGTCTATTGAAGTAATTAGTGAATTGGGAAAATATATTATTGCAAGGTACCTCTAGGTGTAAGTTCCTAATTAATGACTTTTATGGTACCAATGTTTGGACTGGCAGAATCATCAGTAAAAACAGAAATATGATTGCTGGATATGGAGTCATATTTTAAAAAGCCTTGGGGTAATAACAAACATTTAGAGTACAGGCTGTCTGAGTAGAATGAAAGACTTAGGGAAATCTACTAATTTGATGCATATGGTAAATGATCCCTTCAGAATGTTTATCTGTACAGTCGGGAGGGGAACAAAACTAAAGAAAATGTCTGTGTATATATGTAGGTATGTATGTATTTTCATTGTTAACTTTGGCAAACATTGATCCAAATGGACCATTTGAAGGTCTGTTCAGATTGGAACAAATAAACTGTTAATCACAGAGATTACATTGTTGACTATGATAGCATGCATCAGAGTTTTATTACATAAAAGGTTGCTATGAGCACATGTTTTTGAGTTAAATTATATGACAATGTTTCTTAACATATTTATCAGCTTATATTTACGATGAAAGTCTTACTTATAATATATGCTATGTTGGCTTGGTTTCAAGTTAAGATGTAGCTGTAGTAATCTGTCTATTTTATACAGTATGCAAAGTGATATTTAAATATATTAAGTAGATATTTAGAAATCTGAAACGTGGCATGTATATTCTTCTATCGTTTTTTTTGTAAACAATTTTCTCTAATAAATTTTTGAAAACTTACAGAAATGGTCAGTTTGATATAAACCTTTGCATAACTCCCTCCTTTCAAGGCATTCTTCATATATTAATAGCCCCTGCAAGACTTTAGAGGGTAGGGCTTTTTTCACATAATTTTTATTGATTTTTCATAAATAAAAATGCAACAAAAATGTTAAACAATATTAACAAATCTAGCTATACAATGTCCATAATAGAAGTAACTTTGTCAATACATTCACATTAAATCTAACAATTTTTTAAGTTTTAATCAAGCTAGTTTTTATGTCTCATTCTTGTAGTTCTTAAAGTTAAAGTAATTAATTCTCTATTACAAACTTTTTTGACCGGTGATATACATTCCACAAAAGGTGTAATTTTCTTACTTTTCCGGTTTGAGGTAATGTTATTGCTTACTATTGCAAGGAGAGACCAGAGGAGGTGCACTTGTGAACTTGGAGCATACACTGGAATCAGAGCATTAAATAATAACAATGAGTCAGTGAATTCACATTTATCCGACCACAATGCTTTAATAAAGGATTTGAATTCCGACCAAAAGAGAATTACAGTATTACATTTTATAAACATATGTACCCAGTCTGCATATACTGCTTCTTCACATCTCCAACATAATGATGTCTCATTACCTGATATTAATCCTATTTTTTGGGAGTGAAAAAACTTCTGTGAATAAATTTCCATGTGTAAATTTTCCAAAAGGAAGATAATGTAGTATTACTAACTGATTTAAGTATTACTGATTTCTCTTTTTCTAAAAATCTAGATTTATTAAGATTATTAAAAACAGAGCAGAATCATGAGGTATCATAGTGAAAAAAAATCATGAAGTGCTACAGTGAAAAAACAGAGCAAAATCATGAAGTGCTACAGTGAAAAAACAGAGCAAAATCACGAAGTGCTACAGTGAAAAAACAGAGCAAAATCATGAGGTGCCATAGTGAAAAAAAATCATGAAGTGCTACAGTGAAAAAACAGAGCAAAATCATGAGGTGCTAAAGTGAAAAAAAAAAAAACATGAAGTGCTACAGTGAAAAAACAGAGCAAAATCATGAGGTGCCATAGTGAAAAAAAATCATGAAGTGCTACAGTGAAAAAACAGAGCAAAATCATGAGGTGCCATAGTGAAAAAAAATCATGAAGTGCTACAGTGAAAAAACAGAGCAAAATCATGAGGTGCCATAGTGAAAAAAAATCATGAAGTGCTACAGTGAAAAATCAGAGCAAAATCATGAGGTGCTAAAGTGAAAAAAAAAAACATGAAGTGCTACAGTGAAAAAACAGAGCAAAATCATGAGGTGCCATAGTGAAAAAAAAATCATGAAGTGCAACAGTGAAAAAAACAAAACAATACAAAAGAAAACAACAAAAAAGCAGCAGTGATATACAGAGATACTTTACAATGATAAAGTGCAGTAATACGGTAAGTAATTTAGGAAATGGTACAGCAGTGCAGTTGAATAATCTTTAAAAAGTGCAGGATATCATTGCAAGTACTTTTCTGTGTTTACATGGCACTAGATAGAAGCAGCTCTCTTAGTAATTAGTGGTATCGAAGCCAGGTGCTTGTAAGACCTGTGCTGTGTGAGTGTGCATACATATATTAGAAAAACACGGACTAAGCCGACAAACTGGATAAACTTAAAAAACAAAGATAGCGAAATTATGTGATAGCCACAATAAAGGCACAAGTTTCTTTAGCGCTTTCTTTCACTTTTATTACACATGAACTTCTTCAGAAAAAAAACACGAGCCCTCTCTAACTCGTGTCTTTTTATGAAATAATACAGGATGTGATCATGTTTTGGTAAATTGATTAGTCAATTAAATACAAAAACTTTCTTTAAAAACTAAAAAATGATAATGTTGATAATGCAATACTAATGAGTTGTCTTCTAAAAACTCTCATTGAAATACAATAGACTCTCTCTTGCTGATATGTAACAAATCTTTCACCAACATGTGTATGAGTGTGTGTGTGTGTGTGTGTGTGTGTGTGTGTGTGTGTGTGTGTGTGTGTGTGTGTGTGTGTGTGTGTGTGTGCATGTGTGTGTGTGTGTGTGTGTGTGTGTGTCTGTGTGTGTGTGTGTGTGTGTGTGTGTGTGTGTGTGTGTGTGTGTGTGTGTCTGAGTGTGTGTGTGTGTGTGTGTGTGTGTGTGTGTGTGTGTGTGTGTGTGTGTGTGTGTGCGTGTGTGCGTGTGTGTGTGTGTGTGCATCTATATCGCACCTAGCATATGTCTTGGGTTTGGGTCTATGCTGAAAAATAAGTTTTGCAGTTCATTCAGTATTTCCTAGTTAAAAAAAAGGCAAACCTCAGTGAAACATAAACAAACAAACCTCAATGAATGAATAAGTAAATAAATATGCCGTGCATGTTTCTCATTAAAAGAATTTGCTTGTACATGTATGAAAGCAGAAGTTCAGGAGTTTGCATTTTATGTCAGACGATATGAATAAGAATGAAATGCAGCAATCCTCAAGTCATTTACAGTTTTAACAAATCCAGAGGATTTTTGTTTGATTTTGAGAGAAATATCGCTGCCCATGAATGGCATCAGCTTACTTAGTATAACTGGCATAAAAAAATATTTAACTCACTGCTTGTGTATGAGGTATTACAACCACAGCATTCCTGGACAGCCAAAGAAATTCTGTTTATACATTTTGCATTACTTTACATAGTCTGCATTTCATCGAGTACAAACAAAGGTCGGCAGTTATTTCCATTTATAATACAAAATGTGGTAAACCAGGCAGCTTTTATTTCATATTATTTACCTGTCTTCACAGTCTCAACTCTTTCTTATTTTCTTTTTTTCATTCAAAGCAGTCAATCCTAGGCACTCTGCCCATTAAAAGATCCACTAGCCTGAATTTATTTTAAAGAAAGTCATTTTTGCATTTTTTTCTGATGCCACATGCATGGTTTGCCACACTTTTATTTTTCATATAATTTATTTACTATTGTACTTTTAAAACAGAATGGTCAAGGGCATATTTACTCTCATTAATATTAATGGATTCTGCAAGTTTCTTTGAAATGGATGATATTATCTTGAGAAGGAAAATACTTTTTGAAGGACATATGTTTTCTGCCTTGCTGTATACAAATTCAAATAATACGTATGTCTTTAAATTTTATTTTGAACACTCAGCAGATGTCAAAGTGGAATTTGAAACGAGGAAATGAGTTTTGCATTGTCTACATTTTTTGTAGCTAAAAACACTCAACCCTAAAGATGTGAGACTCGGGTATTATTGAGTGAGAGTACAAAAATACAAGGATTTGGAACAAACTACAGGCATCATATCTCTGTAATTGATTTACCCCAAATAGTTGCATAAACCAAGTTTATACATTGCTGATTAGGACCTTTTATTTCCACATCACACAGGACTGCTTTTGTATGTGGAGAATAATTCAGTTTTAGTATAATCTGAGGTTCTCTTTTAGAAATCTTCTGAAGGTATGAAACTTTACAAAGTATGTTAAATATGGGAAGTATGTTAATGCTGAAATTTATATGCATATAAACTCATCCTGTAACAGATGTTTGAATATGTTTGCATCTGCACGAGATGCTTTACTTGCTATTGTGTTGTGTTGTGTTATGACTATTATTTTGCAATGCATTCTACTTTGGCTGCATCTCCAATCTGAGACTTCATTTGTCTTTAATCACCAGGCAGATTCAATAAACCTTACATGGTCTGCTAACACTTTGTGCGCGTCATGCCTCAACGTGCACATGGTAGCACACTGTTTTGCATTCAGTAAGCAGCTCTATATGGTGTGTAGAACCGTGCTCCCACAGTAAACACCATGGAATGCTAAATACAGAATACACAGCTGAATTGTATGCTAATCAACCAATCCAAGATGGAGGAGCTATTCAACAAGCTACAAAGCAACCATGTAGACTCAGTGCTGGTTTTCCCTGCGAATTCTAAAACCTGTTGGAATACCACCATGGAAAGGAGTCCACACAGAAAGAATGTTACAGGCTGCTGTTGCTTTAATTTTTATGTATGTGCAACAGGCTGAAGTCTATGCTGCAGCTGCTGCTAATAGACCAAGAAGGAGAAGAGTTTTCAGACCCTGGTTAACTTATCACAATCTGCATGAGGTGGACATTGTAGAGCACTACAGGGTAAATAGAGACACACTGCAGAAACTCTACAACGTCTGTCATCCTTAACTCAGACCCAGGGCAAACTGAGGGGAACCAATATCAGTGGAGACAAAGGTATGTGTAGCACTTAGAATTTTAGCTACAGGAGCCTTCCAGAGACCAACAGAGGACATGCTGGGGGTATCACAGGCATCTGCATCCAGGATCCTCCATCAATTCCTGAATGCTATGCTCCAACATGACAGCAATCACATATATTTTTGCCATACTCCTGAGGACAGGGCCACACATATGTAGGAGTTCTACCCTGTAGCACACTACGCTGAAGTACTGAGTGCCACAGATTGTACACGCACATAGAAATCAAGGCATCAGCCAGTGAACAGGGAAAGGTCTACATAAACAGAAAGGGCTTCCACTCAATTACCTGCCAAGTTGTGTGGAATGCTAAGGGAATCATCTTGAATGTGTGTGCTGGTAACCCAGGCAGTTACCACAACGCACATATCTGGCACATCTCCCAACTATATTAGATGTTCACTAGGGGTGATATCCCACAGGGTCATTTACTGGGGGTTGAAAGTTATGCACTGGAACTGTGGCTTATGACACCCACTAAAAATGTACATATACCTGCTGAAGAACATCATAATTAGGCACTTGCTCAAACCAGAAATATCACAGAGCATATGTATGGGCTGCTGAAGTCATGGCTCCAGTGCCTAGGTACATCTGGTGGAGCCCTGCAGTACAATTCACATACATGCACTGAAATCTTCACCATATGTGCCATGCTTCTCAACATCATTCTGAAAAAGCAGCTTCATCAGGCTCAATAAGGGGAAGGGGAACACATCCCACCACCAATGGCAAGGTCATCACAGCCATACACTGGTGAGGAGTCAGAGGGGGAGCCAGCAGCTGCTGTGGGTGTAGGCAGACATAAGTGTGCTAAATATGCCCTGGCATTGGCTGAGAGTTAACACATAGCCCACTCACTTATCATCTAAGGGGTTAAAACCTTCATCCTACACACATACATACAGTAACATTGATGCCAGGCAACACTCACAACCTTTACCTGCTCATATAATGGCTGTGCACTGCTAGCATCAGACAGAGTCAGCCCCGAACTGAAACTGTAGAAACTGCTGGATTTACAAGGTAAGTGTTGAACCTGGAGTGTTAAAACAGAATTGTGTAATAATACAAATGAATGACATATCCTTGCATCTCATTACTTGGTAATGTAATTTAGTGAAAGGTGGATGATTTGTGCAGCAATGAATGTAACATGTGACAGAAGAGACTTATGTGAATACATATGTCCTCTATCAAGTAATAGGCCTCAACCTTCAAAGATTCACACATTCATACCTCTCAAAAGTACTGATGGTCACCAAATCAGTTTAGCCTCATACATTAGAAAGTAATGAGACACAGTTCAGTTACAGACTTCACAACCTTAAGAAGATTTTCAAAATACTGAGGCAAACAAGTGTTTTGATTCTATCAACTGTCTAACTTTCTAAGACCAAAATATGTCAAAAGTAGAATTAGCAAAACATCACAAACACAGCACTATGTCAGCTATGAGCCCTGAGCATCAGACACAAAGCTTATGTATCCCTGAATCCAAAAGATAGAAAACAAGGATATGGCACATTTATCATCACTTGCACAGGATGTTATATGGGGGGGGGGGGCAGGAATCCTAGGCTGGCACAAAAGGTAAGTGACTGCATGTGAGTAAGAAACTGAAGCAAGCAGGCATTTGGATAAAATAACAAATGGCCAGTGAGACAGAATGAGTTTTAAGCTTCACGGCTAAACCATGTAAGTATTGTTTTGTGTTTGTATGTGTGTGTGTGTGTGTGTGTGTGTGTGTGTGTGTGTGTGTGTGTGTGTGTGTGTGTGTGTGTGTGTGTGTGTGTGTGTGTGTGTGTGTCTATATGGCCTTCCAGGTGACACTGGTATATGAGTGTCTGCAAGAACACATCCAAGCCCTGTGCTAGGTCTACATCTTGATGTGTGAGACAGGTGTGAGCCATGCATGGTGATGTTGCAGTTCATTGTTGTTATACCAGACCACAAGAACTGGCTCTGCCAGGAGTTGCACTAGCATATCCACTCCCACAGTCATCTATCTGAATGTGACTGATGTCTTCTGGATGAGCTCCTCTCATGAGGACGTCCAAGACCATGACCCCATGGCCTGCCATGTATGGGTGTAAACACCTCAACCACTGATGGAGCAGAGATCAGGCATGGCCACTTCGACTAACATCAGATGATGTGGCTGACCCACACCCACATGGATGCCATCCCCCTCCCAGCAGACATTCCATTACAGACACTACCCCTTCAAACATGTCATTCATCTGATCCATTGAATCAGCAACATAGTAAAACCAGTCACGCATGTCAGCCTGTGACACATCTACAACCCTATGCATTTCTCTGGAGGACATATTGGAATGTGACTGTGCCTCCATAATGGCCCTAAACATATGCTATGTGGCACGGGAAGACACTCCTGGATCAGATGGAAGATGGACAGCAGGCATCCAGTGAAAACCCCTAACAACCCTCCTGAGTGGCACCTCATCCACACTTTGACTATGGCCAGAGTCAAAAGACCCTGAAGTTTCAGTAACTACAATACCCTAATCAAGTGTCTCAACCTACAGCTGTCCAATACCTGAGGGCTCACTGGAATGGGTTGGCATAGGCCTACTAGGTGTGTCTGATGGAATTACACAAGATGGCTGAAAGTCAGCCTCATTGTCAGATTCAACCTCTGCACCCCCTGACTGTGCATCTGTTTGGCCACCATCATCATCAGAGTCTGCTGATATTCTGACATAAGGTGGTAGGAGTCCCACACTTCCACTGTCAGGATCACCTGTGATAATAAGCAACAAACAAAGGGAAAATTAATACCTGCAGTACTATAATCCAATATATGCTAACAAACTAGCAGTGCTGTCAGTATTACAGACAGTACAGCAATACACACAACAGACCTGACATCCACATCACAAACTAAATATTTCTTTGAACTGCTCATCAGTACTGACATAAAAATGTTTAGCTTAACATGTACAGATGATTGTAGGCTCTCTATGCTGGATACTCCTGGAAGAAGTTAAGCAAAATGTAAGGACATCATCATCACAATGAAAGTAACATAAGGGCTTAAAATGTTTTGCCCTTTCTATGTACATTAACAATACTTTTAACAAGAACTTGGATGACACATCCACCCCCAGGCCATGTGTCATCAACCAGAATGTATTGTCAACTGTATCAGTCTACAACTGCCTCACCAAAAGGAATTTAATGTTAAACAAAACTTAAGTATTGCTAGCAATGTTTTACTATACAAGAAACATTTAACAATTGAGATAGGTAATTCTACCTGGAAGCTCGTCCTGGGACATACTTGTCCTCCCTGAAACAGCAGCAGCAGTGTCAATGACATGCTGTTGTGCACTTATTAGTGAGCTGTCTGGATCCCTGACGGTGGACAGGAACTCTTCATTTGGTGTCAGTGGTGCCTCTGTAGTAGCCCTCCTCTTGGTAGCCATCCATTCACAGGCCACTGTAACTGCTCTCCTCTGGGCTGATGAAATCAGGTCAGTGGCCCTATGGTGCACCTGATCATATGTCCTTCTCTGGCCACTTACTGCATTCACAACAGCCACTATCTGCTGCCAATTTTACATTTTGCCACACATATCCCCACATCTCCTCTCAAGCTGAAAGGCACCATGTTGCCTAAATGCTTCCACAATGACTTCATTTTCAGGGTCACTGAAGTTGGGTTTGCAGGGATTGGGATGCCTGGGTGTCATAGTCCTAGGTGACATAAAATGCAAAAGAAGGAGAATACACAAGTATCACATAAATAAAAGTCCTGCTTTGATATAACACATAAAAAGTAGTATTTCACTATTACCCACTGGAGAAACATGAAATAGTCAAGATATTCAAATACAAAAAAAGGAAATGTGTGGTAACATATTACAATCACACACATAACAAGGTTGGATCCAAAACAAGGACAGTAACAATAGCAAATCGTATGTGTGCCGAAATAGAAATGCAGCTTGTCTCCTACCCCCAAAACAACAGGTAAATGACACATTTTGCTTAACAAATCATCAGTGAAATGCTAAAAGTACTATTAATAACTGAAACATGTGTACATAATTACCACAGAACATTCCATTTTATGCAATTGCCAGTCACCTCTATGTGTGGCCAGCACGTCCCTAGAGTTGTCTATGGGCCATCCTACAAGGCTAACATCCCTGTGTCATTGACAATATAGGACATTTACATTTTGGAGAAATAGCAATAGAAGTGTGTAAAGAGAAAAACAGTTGGAACACTAGCACTTGTGATTGCAGCTAATAATACTGTGCATCTGAGAAAGATAAGTAACTGCCCTGATAAACATGGAAATATGGCTGCTCCAAACCACAGATGACTTAAAACACAAATAATGGAAAAATAAGGAAACCATTGCCCATGGTGAAGAAAAAGCACTCACTTTAATATTTCTTCACTATTAAAACATAAAATAAATTAACATACAAAAATTCATGGACTAAGTGCTTTCACCTGATAAAATATTAAGGCATCATCAGAGTCAGTGAAAACATCTTTAAGTTCTATTTAAATAACACCAGATCTTAAAGTCAATCATTACATCATTTCCTGCCATGTCCAGTTATGTAATATGAAGAATAAAATCTCTAATAAATAAATAGTAAAAATAGTAAACCAGTTAAAAGTTAAAAATGAGATATCTAAAATGCAACTTTAACCTGTTGTAAAAATGGTAAATGAAACAAATCTTAAAGGTAGATCATAAACACTTTAAACCAGATAAAGCATATACATCGAGTATAAACTTCACATAAATAAATTCAAACAACTTTTGCTCTCCTTTTTAGAACACACAACAGAGATGTATTGTCATTAATACCTGGCGTCTGTTTGGCATTTAATCTAAGTTGCCATTCTAACTCTTTGTTTAAAAGTTCTAATTCAGGGTCACTCTCTCTCATACCTACTTTTGTTTTGTCTAACACAAAAAAATATACATTTTTTTATACTCATTGCAATCTCTAGTGTGCATATAGAAAGCACTGGTCTCTTTTCTTTTTCTTAAATCCCTATTATGCTCCAGAATTCTGTCATATAACTTCCTGATGGTCTTGCCTACGTAGAACGCAGGGCATGACACACATGTAGCAAATATATACAACTCCTTTTGTATTGCAGTCACAGTGTCGAGGACACTGCAGTGTCCTGTTGTATGTTTCAATAGTCACATAAGGGCTGTCATTAATAAACCTACAACTACTGCATGCCCCACATTTGCTCATCCTAGAGATGTATGTCTTTTTAAACCTTTCATTGTCACATTCAAGTATTTCCTTGATATTTCTGCCTCTGCTGTATACAACTTTAGGTTTTGCACCTAATTTGCTTTTCAATTTAGCATCAAGCATGCTGTCCCATAGCCTACATAAACCTTTTGCCAAATCTGGTGCTAAATGATTGTACTGCAAGACCATAATATCATTCTTAGGTGTCTCTACATTCACCATCATTGCAGCAAAAATGTTGATTTCTTAGATATGTTTATGAGCAATTAAGTGGAAAACTCTCTTCCAACATTTTTAGGAAAAGAAATTTTACAGAAACACTCCTAGAATATCATAGTTACCATCCTTTTCATCAAAGATGGAGTGTCATTAAACTCCAAACGATTAGACTCTCCAGGTTGGTCAGTAATGATGATGAATTTTTGCATGAGATGTGTATTTTGATTGGACTGTTCAAAGAAAGGGGCTATCACATTAAGCTTCAGACATCAATTAAAAAAATATTTATAAAAAATCGTTCTATGAAATTTAGCCCCATTTTAAGAGGTGGGATAAATACTATAATGATGGTGAATGTAGAAACACCTAAGAATGATATTATGGCCTTGCAGTACAATCATTTAGTGCCAGATTTGGCAAAAAGTTTACGTACGATATGGGACAGCATGCTTGACGCTGAAATGAAAAACAAATTAGGTGCAAAACCTAAAGTTGTATACAGCAGGGGCAGAAACTTCAAGGAAATGTTTGAACGTGACAATGAAAAGTTTTAAAAGACATACATCTCTAGAATGAGCAAATGTGGGGCATGTAGTAGTTGTAGGTTTATTAATGATAGTCCTTGTGCTTATCTCATTTGCATGATGCTTAGGAGTGCATAACCCTGCACTAGTTGCCCACATGGAAAGCAGACAGCTTATACTAATGAACAGGGAAATATACAAGCATTATTTCAATATTCCTGTGGCAACAGATGTAAATCTAGGGCTACCATGAACATGGTCCTGGGTTCTAATAGATTAAACTCCTGTTCAAAAGGGCCTCATAGAAACAGACAACTGGTGCCAGTGCCATGGCCTCAAGCTAAATGCCAAAAAGTGTATAGTCATCCCCTTTGGCAAAAACAAAGTGCCCACAAATTACCACATAGGTGGAAATCCATTAAGTACAGAAGAAGTAATTAGGGACCTGGGGACCCAAGTTGATAGCAATCTCTCATTTGACAACCACGTGGCCAAAGTGGTTAGAAAAACATTTTATATAGCCCACCTAATCATGAAGGATTCACATCTAGATCAGGGAGGTCATCGTGCCTCTTTACTCTTCCCTCATCAGGCCCATAATTGAGTACAATGCCCTTTTGGGATGTACCTTACCAGACACCTGCAGCAAGTGGAAAGACCGCAAAAGTACCTCACCAAGAGGATCAAAGGGCTCAAACAGATGCCATATGCTGCCGGTTAAAGAAACTCCAGCTCTACTCAGTGGCATACCGCCTGTTCAGAGGCGATCTGTGCCTGACGTATAAAGCCATGTCCAACCCGGAATTAATGGACATGCTGCACCTCAGAAAATCCAAATCCCATCAAGCTGGCTCGAGAGACTTGAACCTCAGCACTGAAATAAATAGGACATGCTGGAGGGACAGATTCATAACGAGGCTCCCTTCACTCTGGAATAAAATCCCAGTCCAGGTTAGGCAGAGTCCCTCATTGACTCTCTTCAAGAGGAATCTTGATGAGTGGATGGGAGATCATAGGTTTACCCCGGGTATCACTTCTGTGTCACTGTTAGATAGAGGCACAGTATACTAACCTCGAAAAAGGGCATAGCAAAATAAATTTAAAATGGGTGGCGAAAGCCAAACACATTCTGGCTAGGCTTATAAATGCCCTAGGACAGATAGCCTAGTATGAACCTATGAACCTATGAACCTATATGTTTACTGTTGCTCCATTTCACATTACATTAAATATTACTTATAACACTTTATACATAATTAAAAATAGTGGAGCTGATATGAATTATATTTATGAGGGATAAGATGCCCTTATCGTGTTTTGATGATTCAGATGTATGACTGGGCATATACTGCCTAGTGTATTTCTATAAGTATAATACTGCTATCTGGACTTGGATGGCCTTCACACTTAAATAGGACACATACATAAATAAATGTAACTGCAAGGACCTTGTCAGGTCTCACACACATATATGGTTGACACCTCAATCTGTCATCTCTATTTATGAATGATTCATGACTATGTCTGAGAAGCACTTCTTCTGTGGCAAAGATAATAAATCACCACTATGGAAGAAAATGTTTTGTCTCTTATGCATAGGTTTGGATCCCAAACTGTAAAAATCAACCTACGCCAATTTAATTCTGGCAAAATGGGAAGAAAAGTGGGTATTGGAGTCAACATATAAGGAAAGTTGGACTTTATATAAACAACTTTCTGGATGATATTGTTATTCTTTGGGTGTCTGCTGAAAGTGGAGTTTTAAATTTTATTGAATACCTAAATCAAAGTACTGATTATTTAAGATTTACATACACTACAAGTAAGGAATAACTACAATATTTGGATGTTGACATTTATAAGAAAGAAGACAAATTCAACTCTAAAGTATACAGAAAACCAACATATTCAAATTCCTTTCTGCATTTTGACAGTACCCACCCTAAACACTATAAAAGAAATATAGTGGAAGGACAATATATAAGAGGCTGCCGAATGACCTCCAATGAGGATGATTTTTATGGTGAAATGATTTTTATTAAGGAAGATGTTCAAGGATAGAGGATACCCAGAACAAATGGTGAAAGAGGTGGAAAAAGAAGTTGCAGAAGGTAGGAAAGATAAGTATCAGCCTATCCTAGGACAGGGTATAAAGCAGGTTAGTCTATTGGATAGTGCAAATAAGGAGAATGAAGACAATTTTAACCAAGCTTTAGTCATAGAATATAATGCCAGCTCATATGCAATTCAAGATATTATAAATAAGGAGTGGGATAGATTTCCAACCCTCACTGATTTAGAAAGCATCAAAAAGGACAAAATTAAGATTGTATATAAGAATGCCAGAAACCTTAAGGGCCTTTTGAAAACCAGTTATCATGATGGGATTGCTAGACATAAAAAAACAAAAGGTACTTACAAGAATGGACATTGTTCTCAATGCACACACTTGATTAACAAAGAAAGTATTTTTCTGAAAAGTAGGAATAAGGTATTATAGGGCAAGGAATATACTAATTGTGATAGCAATGGTTTAGTATACCTAGCAGTTTGTCAAAAATGTGAAGGATTTTATATAGGAACAAATGAACGCAAACTTAGAAGAAGAATGTATGAACATTTATATGAAGTACAAAATAGAAAATTCACAAATGCCCTACATAAACACAAACAAGAATGTATTGATGCACATTTTTTATTTTTTGTACTGGAAAAGGTTGACTGGAAAATCAAAGGGGGGCTATGGGAAGAGACCATAGAGTATAGGGAATTGTGGTGGCAATTAGCCCTAGAGGCAAGCAGAAAACCAGGGTTAAATGACCACATTTCTGTTAGTTCATTATTAAAATTAAGAGCAGCAAAATTGTGATGGGATGAAAATCTTCATCTATTGGCAGCTGTTATGCTTACTCAATGGTTTCTTGGCATTGCTGGAGAAGATATTTAATGAATTCATTTGTTCCAAAGTAAAATTTGTATGTAATTTTTAATTTCACCACAGGAGGGAACCAAAGTCACTTTAAAATGCACTTTAAAAAGTTTTTATACATTTTAATTTTTAAATGGTTTTAAACATTTTCACACATTTTAATATGGTTTTAAAATGCTTTGTATTTAAATGGTCATAGATGGTTAAATATGAATTTTATATTTGATGGTTATAGACATTTTTAGAAGTACTACATATAATAAATTGGCTGTAGGATTAATTTGGAACCTGGATTCTTAAGGAAAGGAGATCTGTGTACTTTTAATTGAAACTCATTCATTAAGTATTTAAATTAGGTGCAGTATGATTTTTTATTGGTTGTTCCTAAATAGGAAGCTTATAAATAAAATGTAGTAGCAGTTTGACCCACATCTGATGAAGTGTGCAAACGAAAACGTATGGTGTACAGCGTTTATGTATGTAATAAAAGTGTCTGCTTCGTTCGTTCCTTGGGCTTTATTGCTTCAATATCTGCTTTGGGCTGTTTGAATTTTTAGGTGGGATAAATACTATAATGATGGTGAATGTAGAAACACCTAAGGATGATATTATGGTCTTGCAGTACAATCATTTAGCGCCAGATTTGGCAAAAAGTTTACGTAGGCTATGGGACAGCATGCTTGACGCTGAAATGAAAAACAAATTAGGTGCAAAACCTAAAGTTGTATACACCAGGGGCAGAAACATCAAGGAAATGCTTGAACGTGACAATGAAAAGTTTAAAAAGACACACATCTCTAGGATGAGCAAATGTGAGGCATGCAGTAGTTGTAGGTTTATTAATGATAGTCCTTGTGCTTATCTCATTTGCATGATGCTTAGGAGTGCATAAACCTGCACTAGTTGCCCACATGGAAAGCAGACAGCTTATACTAATGAACAGGGAAATATACAAGCATTATTTCAATATTCCTGTGGCAACAGATGTAAATCTAGGGCTACCATGAACATGGTCCTGGGTTCTAATAGATTAAACTTCAGACATGTTTACTGTTGCTCCATTTCACATTACATTAAATATTACTTATAACACTTTATACATAATTAAAAATAGTGGAGCTGATATGGATTATATTTATGAGAGATAAGACGCCCTTATCGTGTTTTGATGATTCAGATGTATGACTGAGGATATACTGCCTAGTGTGTTTCTATAAGTATAATAGTGCTATCTGGACTTGGATGGCCTTCATACTTAAATAGGATACATACATAAATGAATGTAACTACAAGGACCTTGTCAGGTCTCACACACATATATGGTTAACACCTCAATCTGTCATCTGTATTTATGAATGATTCATGACTATGTCTGAGAAGCACTTCTTCTGTGGCAAAGATGATAAATCACAACTATGGAAGAAAATGTTTTGTCTCATGCATAAGTTTGGATCCCAAACTGTAAAAATCAATTTTAGCATTGTATAAAGCCAAACAAACATTATTTCAGGTCCGGAAATTCATTCCCCCAATGCATGTGAGCAAAGTTAAATCACCTAACGGTTACAACAGCAGCTACCCCTCAATTTAATGTCAAGTGTCAGATTAACCTTCTAATTTCAAAAATTGCTTTCTTCCCTGCTTGGAATTGTTGCTCTCTGCTTAATATCGTGCAAATGTGGTTGACATTATTTCTCTAGTTTATGCACTAGTAATAAACACATTAACAGGAATTGGCGGGAACTCATTATTTACTATTGCTCTACTTTTGGGATTAGACATGTTTGACATTAGAGAAGAGGGTGCACAATTTGGGGTAGAGGTGTGGTGCCCAGGAGTCCAGAATATTTATTGGACTCTTGGTACTGTGCCACAACCAAAGGTTTCTGCAGGGGGACAGTTATGACTCCTAGTACAAGTCTGAGGCTTGGAATAGTCTGACAAAGGCTTTATCCAGTGCAACTGGCATCCCACACACTGTAAAACAGTGTAGGCACCACTTCAATGACCTTAAAAGGTGCAAGAGAGATATACTCAACCAGTGGTTGGATGAGTTTCAAACTAGTGACATCCCACAGTTGTGTAAGCATACTAGTAAAGAGAATTTGTAATACACAGAAAGCTAAATATAGCAAGACGTTTATGCATAATGCTGTTCTGTTCTTCTGTTATCTTTTCACTGCTAATCCTGAAATTGAGTTGAATAGGCAGGCTCATGATGATCATCTGGAGAGACTGAGGGGAGCAACTGGTATGTATGCTGCACAAGAGAAGTATTATTGTAACTTTAAAAGGTAAAGATAGATGTTTTTCTTTCCTATACAGTTGTAAGTAAGCATGCAAATTCTAACTGTAAAAGCAAGTATGCATGCATATGTCTGTAGCACAAACCAACTTTTGAAGACAAGTGTTAGACAGTAGTCAGAGCGTGTGTGTTCAAATACCACCAGTAACAACTATACAATACTGCAATTCTTTAATAATATTACATAAATTAAAATCTAAACCAGTGCCATAAATGCCCTGCTAATTGTAATCTGTATAATTGGATGAAGCATATATTCAATACATGCACATTGCAAGGACTACTTTGAGCAATTCATAATTATAGTTTGTAGTTGTTAGACATATACTTAAATGTAATACTTCAGATAAAAATAGCTGTATAATTGTGACAATGCATTCTATGTCACATATGATGGTACTTTTATCTCTTTTTTCTCTCACCCCAACCCTTACGTCTTTTTTTATTTTCTAATATGTGTTGTCAAAATGTCTCCATGTCATTCATCTGTAACAAATCAATAAATGCTTCACAGCACAGCGAGGTAGGCCAGCTCCAGAGGCACAGCCTGCCCCTACTCCATGGGCATCACCACCGATGCCTAGTACATCTGGGACCCAAATTTACAGTACTGCCTCTGCTGCTCCTGGACTACCTGTGCTCTTAGGTAGTACTCCCTTGGGGGCTGGTCCTGTGTTACCCTCCAACAGTACTAGTGGCAGTGGGAGGAGATACCAGAGCTGGTGTATTGATTCTTGTATCACACCAGTACTGTACATCTACACCATATGGAGAGGCTGCTCTCCCTCATGGTCTGTAGGAGGAGAAAATGTCAAGCATTTTAGCAGCCAATGGAGTGAGATGACAATGACGACAGTCCTGTTGTTGTGGACTAGAGTCTTACTGTCTGCATGCAGGCCTCCCAACATCTTTTCTCCAACATCCAGTGTTGATATCATCAAATATAAGTTGCCCTGCAGTCATGTAAATGTCAGACTTGTGCTGTGGTGCTTGCATAAAGTACTGTGTTCTCTAGTCTGTGTACATAGATAGGTAGGGATTCTGTTCTCACTGCCGTCAACTGGGAAGCGTGTGTGTGTGTGTGTCTGTGTCTGTGTGTGTGTGTGTGTGTGTGTGTGCTTATCTAGTCACAGGAGCATAAGTGTGTGTCATGCATTTATCATTCCAGTCCCTTGGATTGCCAATATTTTAATGCTTGAACATGCCTATACATCCATTTCATGCAGACCTCCCAATATGTTCTCTCCAACATCCAGTACTGATGTCATCCACTATATGTTGTCCTGCAGCCTTGTAAAAGTCAGACTTGTTCTCTGGCACTTTTGTAAAGTACTAAATTCTTTAGTCTGTGCACTTAGGTAGGGATTCTGTTTTCACTGCAGCCGAATGGTGTTTGTGTGTGTGTGTGTGTGTGTGTGTGTGTGTGTGTGTGTGTGTGTGTGTGTGTGTGTGTGTGTGTGTGTGTGTGTGTGTGTGTGTGTGTGTGCGCTTGTGCACTTACATGACATTACAGAGAGCATTTCACACCAGCATGTGAGACACTGCTATTAAAAATTTCTCCTCACCAGACACTGCTGATGTCATCACATATAACCTGTTGTCTGACACTCTCCAAGTCAAACTTGAGCTGTCATGGTTGCTTTAAACACAGAGTTCTCTAGTCAGTGTACTTAGATAGGTAGGGGTTGTTTTCTCACTGCAGTCAACTGGAGTGTGTGTGTGTTTATGCACTTGTTTGACATTACAGAGAGCATTTTACACCTGCATGTTTGACACTGCTATTATCTTCTTCCTCCTCTCACCAGAATCTGTTGATGCCATCAGCTATAGCTGATTTGCAGATGTGCAGCATTCTCATTAGGGCAGAATGAGATACTGGCCTGTAGGCCAGACACAAGTGACCTCATACTATACAATATGGATTACAGTGACTAGGCTTTCAGTCTATCTACATATGTCATGGCATTGTTTGTAGGCCTTGTAGTTTCTTGGTGAGAAACCTCTGTGGTCTCTCCAGCTGCTGCATGTGTCTGGTGGGGTACATGCAAAAGGGAGCATTATAGTCTATTAGTGTTCTGATAAGGTTTGAGTACAGTGCTGTTATATAATCTTCTGATCTGAATGCAATGGCATGACATATTATATGCACAACATAGTCTTTTCATACCACTGTGGATACTTGGTGGTCAAAGTTCAGACTGCTATCTATGTGTGTTCTCAGGTTTCGCATCACTGGGTTTCAGCACAATGGGAGTGATGTCAATGGTGTAGTTAGCAGGGAATTCCAGTTTGCAGAAAGGGAAAATAAAGACACATTTTTGTATTAATTTGTAGATCATGTGGCTTTGTCACCAATCATTTGTCTGTGTTAGCCCATCCTGTACTATGTTATCATCATTGGTGGACCAAATCCTTGCACATAATATGCACGAATCAGCAAATGTGGTAAGCCAAAGGTCATATACTTTAGCCTGGACTGTGGAGAAATACATTTCAAACACTAAAGGGCCAATAACAGATCCTTGGGGTATTCCAGTGGTGACAGCTCTACTGGTAGAGGTTGATTCACCAACTTTCACTGTATGTGTTCTGTCAGTGAGCCAATTGGTTAACTATCTAGTGATGTAAGGGTTAATCCCCAGCTGGAAGAGTTTCTCAATGATACCTGAGTGGGGGATTGTGTCCAAACCCTAGGCCAGATCAAGATAGACAGTATGCACTGTCTCACTTTCATCCAAGCCTACCACACAGGATCAATGGGCTGTGATAACATCACAGATCACCTATAGCATGACTCAGAACATACACCTTCCTAACAGAGTTGGATGCACACTTCAGTACATCCTCCATATGAACTATGTTTCCATAGAAGAGTGTACATCAACATGGATCAATCTGAGGTGGGGCGGACAGCAGCTAATGCATGCATGTATAGTCACATCCTGACTCTCCTCATCTTTGAGGTGGATCAACATGTTATCATGGACCTTTTCTAAATGGACACCAGTAAAATCTCAGCTGTGTGCAACATATGTGAGTTGTTAATGCTACATACATGTCTGTTACATCTGTTAGATGTCTTCAAAGAGATTATTGAAGCAATGCATTATGACAGCACTATCATCCTGTGGAACTTCACCAGGTCAAGTAATTTGATGCTGAGTTATTCACTCACCACTGTCATATATTGCCAGAAACACCTATATCACCAAGTGGGTAGACCACTGGATCACATACGTGGCATTTACATATGTTGAAAGTGTGAAGTGACCTACATCTTGGGTCCAGTGAACAGGTCCATACATCAGGGCTGTCTGCTATGCCCTTTTCTGTCCATTATTTAAGTCACAGATGTCAAGAATGACATACACATACTGTGTCCAAACAGCTGTCTGGAGGACTGCAGATTGTGTTCAATCATTGACTCCAACTGTGATATTCGTATAATGCAAACAGTATCAACACACACCAAAGATAGCTGACACAGCCATTACAGCACATGAGATGAAAAAAAAACATGGGGGGATTTGTTACATTATGGAAACAAACACACAACCCAAGGACAATGTAGATATCACACCCTATAAGCAAACTAACTGGTATGTGACCTGTGTCCTGGGGTAGATCATATGTGGAACATCCACCAGCATGGGGCCACAGTGGTGACTACTTCCTTTACTAGAAAGGCTCACCCAGACTCTGATACACTTTGCTGTGAGAGAAATGTTAGTTTGCTTTTCATTTGTTGTATTTTGTATTACTTTATTGTCTTTTTCTATTTTGAATACTGTGATTTATTTTCTTTACCTTGTGTTTTATTTGTATTCTGCTTTTAACTGCATATTAAAACTTGAAAAGATACCACAGCTCTGTCTCTTTTGATCAGGCAGAAATCGGAACAGATCAATTAAAGACTCACACATAAGATAGAACAGGTCAGTTAAGGTTAACCATCTGTGAACTGAGGAGTTGGGGCTAGGAACTAAACCTTCTATTTAAGGGGTAAAATAAAACATTTCAGAGCTTTACTAGAAAGGTTCACCGAGACTCTGCTACACTTTGCTGGGAAGAAAAGGTTAGTTTGCTTTTTGTTTGTTTCATTTTGTATTACTTTATTGCCTTTTTCTATTTTGAATACTGTGATTTGTTTTCTTTACCTTGTGTTTTACTTGTATTCTGATTTTAACTGCATATTAAAACTTGAAACGAGATGACAGCTCTGTGTCTTGTGAGTCATGCAGAAATCAGAACAGCTCAATTAAGGACTCACACATAAGATTGAACAGGTCAGTTAAGGTTAATCATCTGTGAACTGAGTGGGTGGAACTAGGAACTAAACTTTCTATTTACGGGATAAAATAAAACATTTCAGAGCTTTACTAAAAAGGCTCAACCAGAATCTGCTACACTTTGCTGTGAGGAAAATGTTAGTTTGCTTTTTGTTTGTTTCATTTTGTATTACTTTATTGCCTTTTTCTATTTTGAATACTGTGATTTGTTTTTTTTACCTTGTGTTTTACTTGTATTCTCCTTTTAACTGCATACTAAAACTTGAAAAGAGACCACAGCTCTGTCTCATGTGAGTCAGGCAGAAAATGTTTTCACCACCTTCTCACCCAGTTGCTGTTGTGTTCTTAAACACCACTGTCTTTCTAGTTGCCTGCACCTTATGTTAATTTGAACATATATCTCATTTCCTCTCTGCTTTTACTGGCTTATGTGAATAAGCACAAAATTATCATTTTGTGAAATCACTCCCCTTCAGCTATTTCAATTCGATATTTCAGTATTTTGAGATTATAAACTGAACCTATATATCTATATATATATATATATATATATATATATATATATATATATATATATATAGATATAGATATATAGGTATAACATTGTCGCTCCTAACACCTCCAGCAGATGTTAAAGTGTCAGGATGGTGTGCTTGATTACCCCTATAGATTGCTGACATGTCATAATAGTTGTGCAAGTGTGTTTGTGCAGAACCATCTTTGAATACTCAATCACATATGTTGTGTCAGAGACATGGGATCAATGGTGGTATTATTCTGATATTATCCATGATTGCGTATGCTTCTATTATTGTTGTCCATGAGCCTGTAACTGTGTCCCACTTGTTGGAGACCTTTGCTGACATTACACTCATTTTCAGGCAAATCAGTTTGCATAACTTCTCAAAATGCACCCACCCCTGATAATGTATAACATCTCTGATAGATGTCTTCTCCACTCTTCATGCCAGGATGCTTATCTCACAGACATCTTCTCCATTCTTATGTTACCTTGTCTGACCATTGCATAATATATATTTTCACTATGAAGTCCATACTGTACCATGTTGATATGTGATTAGTGCTCCTGCTACAGCTGTCTTCCATTTACATGCCCTTATCTACTGTACATTATGATGTTTCACCTGTCCTCTTTCCCTGTGTTCATTCCTGCTATTCATCTTTGTGTCCCTATTCAATACACATACTTCCCATGATTGTTTATTTTAAATGGCAGTCCATGTACCCTTACAGTTTGTTTACACAACTTGTGTACAGAATGCCTGGAATGGGATTTCACAATATTCTGCACTGTATAAACTGTCCTGTACTGTGTTTGGACCATATACATTACTATATGATAAACCCTGGTAATCATAGTGGCATTCTCTGCAATCCAGCTAACCTAGTTTGCTCTACTGCAAACATCTTTGCTGGTTGTGTTGTTTTACATGGTTTCCTGGCCAGCAACACTGTTGCCAGCCACAAAACCCCACTTGTTTGCATTTAAACATGGTGTATGACATGAATATGTAATCACTGCTGCTGCTCACCATGCAAACATGTTCATAGGTTCATAGGTTCATACTAGGCTATCTGCCCTAGGGCATTTATAAGCCTAGCCAGAGTGTGTTTGGCTTTCGCCACCCATTTTAAATGAATTTTGCTATGCCCTTTTTCGAGGTTAGTATACTGTGCCTCTGTCTAACAGTGACACAGAAGTGATACCCGGGGTAAACCTACGATCTCCCATCCACTCATCAAGATTCCTCTTGAAGAGAGTCAATGAGGGACTCTGCCTAACCTGGACTGGGATTTTATTCCAGAGTGAAAGGAGCCTCTGGGTTATGAATCTGTCCCTCCAGCATGTCCTATTTATTTCAGTGCTGAGGTTCAAGTCTCTCGTGCATAGCTCGATGGGATTTGGATTTTCTGAGGTGCAGCATGTCCATTAATTCCGGGTTGGACATGGCTTTATATGTCAGGCACAGATCGCCTCTGAGCAGGTGGTATGCCACTGAGTAGAGCTGGAGTTTCTTTAACCGGGCAGCATATGGCATCTGTTTGAGCCCTATGATCCTCTTGGTGAGGTACTTTTGGGGTCTTTCCAGTTGCTGCAGGTGTCTGGTAAGGTACATCCCAAAAGGGGCATTGTACTCAATTATGGGCCTGATGAGGGATGAGTAAAGAGGCACGATGACCTCCCCTGATCTAGATGTGAATCCCTTCATGATTAGGTGGGCTATATAAAATGTTTTTCTAACCACTTTGGCCACGTGGTTGTCAAATGAGAGATTGCTATCAACTTGGGTCCCCAGGTCCCTAATTACTTCTTCTGTACTTAATGGATTACCACCTATGTGGTAATTTGTGGGCACTTTGTTTTTGCCAAAGGGGATGATTATACATTTTTTGGTGTTTAGCTTGAGGCCATGGCTCTGGCATCAGTTGTCTGTTTCTATGAGGCCCTTTTGGAGGATGCTTGTGTCGGCTGGAGAGTCGATTATGGCGCCCAGTTTGTAGTCATCTGCGAACTTAGTCAGCCACAGTCCTTCTGTGTTGGCCTGTACCTCTTAGAAATATATACCGAACAAGAGAGATCCCAGGACTGAGCCTTGTGGGACGCCACTTGTAACTGGTTTGGAGTCTGACATGGCTCCAGCAATTTTAACCATGTGGGTTCTGTCCTTGAGCCAGTTTGCAACCCATCTAGTGACGTAGGGGTTTATATTTAAGCTGGTGAGCTTATCTATAATGCCCGAGTGGGGTATTGTATCGAAGGCTTTTGCGAGGTCCAGATAGGCTGTATGGACCACCTTCCCTCGTCAATGGCCTAGGTGACTGTTTCAAAGAAATCAACCAGGTTTAAGAGGCAGGATCTGCCCTTAACAAAGCTGAACTGGGTAGGATCCAGTGTCTGTAGGTCCCCAATATCTTTATTTATGAGGTCCATGATGATCCTTTCCATAGCTTTGCAGACCAAGCTAGTCAGGGTTATGGGGTGATAGTTTCCAGGATCCGTTGAGGCACCACCTTTGTGGAGAGGGACCACTGTTGCTGTATGCCACTCTTTGTGTACATATCCTGTAGTAAGGCTGAGATTGAACAGTAGTTTTATATTTGGGTTTCGCTCTTCTTGGAGTTCATGTAGGGCACAGCCCGGGACACCGTCTGGTCCCATTGATGCTGTGTTTTTTGCTTTGGAGAGGGCAGCTCTTACCTGAGCATCTGAGATGTCAGGGGGGCAGCACTCTGCTGGGATAAATATTTGCCCTTTTGGTGGGAGGGGAGAAGTTTGCGCTGAACCTGTCAGCTAGGATGTTGGCAATGTCTGTGGGTTCGGTGTATTTTTTGTCATTTTGAACTAATTCTGAGCATATCTTGGAATTCCCACCCAGGTTCCTAACATAACTAAAGAAAGCCTTGTGATTATCCTTAGTGTCCTGTGCAATTTTTCTCTCGAAGCTGGCCTTAGACGATTTTATGAGTGCCCGTAGTTTTTTGCTAATACTGATCAGAGATGCCTTCCCTTTTTGGGATTTTGCTCTATCATGTAGTAGCTTCCTCCTTCTATTGTATAGTTTGTTTATGGCTGGGGTCCACCAGACAGGATGTCTGACTTTGGAGGACTGGGTCTTGGTTTTATTTGGGATTGCATGATCCATGCATTCCTGGAGGTGTTCATAGAATGCGTTTATAAAGGATTCTGCGGTCTGGGCCCTATTTTCCACAGGCCCGGGGGCTTTGAAGGATTCCATCTCGGTTTTGAGGAGTGTGAAATTTGCTTTAGAGAAGTTTTTCACTGTGGTTTTCAGGGCAGGGGGTGGAGTCGGGATGTGAATATCCAGTGAGATTAGTTTATGGTCTGATCTTACCAGTGAGGGATACACTTCTGTTCTGCAGCATAGAGTCCCCATGTTGGTGATGATCAGGTCCAGTATGTTTTCCCCTCTTGTGGGAGTGGTAACAAGTTGTTCCATAGCATTTGAGTTTATAAATTCTAGGAACCCTTGGGCTAGGTTGTTGGAGCTAGAGTAACGCTCCCAGTCTATGTTTGGGTAGTTGAAGTCACCCAATATAATGGTGTTGGGAGAGACCTTCATATTTTCCAGTGTTCTCAGGAAGGCCGAGTGGGGTTCCTGGGTTTGGGAGGGTGGTCTGTAGCAGGCTATAAACTGGAAGGCAGTTTTCCCACTGTTAGTTGCACATGGATAGTCTCTGATGCTTCGTGCTGTGCCACCAACCTGGAGGTGTGGGTATCTTTGACGAATATTGATACTCCCCCTCCTTTTGTGGTACGGTCCAAGTTTTGGGGCCGAAAAGCATGGTATGAGGTATAACCTGATAGTGCTGGGGTGCTCTCGGGAGCCTTAAACCAGGTTTCTGTTACTGCACAGATATCGATGTTCTCCTTGCTAAGGAGAGTTTCGAGTGCGTGCATCTTGAGGTTTAGACTTCTGGCATTGAGTAGCATTACTCTTAGTTTCTTATCCATTGTGATACCTATGGAGGTGGGTTTGTCTTTTGAGCCTTGCCTAAAAAAGGCACTATGTGGGTAGCAAGAGCCTTTGCCAATATCCGAAAGCCCAGGGGTGACAGGTGCAAGCCATCCCTAGCGAAGCATCGTGGCTTGTCGAGCATGTCATCCCAGGCTGACAGGCATTGGATCCCCTTTGAATGACACCAATACTTAAGCCAATTGTTGAAATTTATCATCTTGTCTTCATATTGTGGCATCATTCTTGGTGAGGGTAAGATGCTACTCAAGGTCAGGGTCATACCGGCCTGGGCTACATGCTCAGAGAGCTTCTCTATGTCTCTTTTCATGTAGTCCAGGGAGGTACGTCTCAGGTCATTCACACCAGCATGGACAATTACTGAGTCATATTTGTTCTTGCCTTGGAGTGACCTGAGTGCTTGTGTTTTGTGGCGGATCCTAGCACCTGACAGGCAGCTCACCATGATCTTCTTCTTGTTTAGCCTGGTGAGTGGGACGTCAGTGTGCCTGATGATAGAGTCACCTATTACAAGCGTATCAGGTGTGTTGTTTAGCCTTAAGGGCTGTGACTGTTCAGCACACTGGCTTTGTGAGCTATGTGTTGCACGTGTTTTGTTTTGGGGTAGTGGTTGCTTGGGTGTCTGCTTTGGAGGTCTCTGCTGCTTAGGCAGATTTTTATTTAGAGCCTCCGATTATGTTTTTGTGTGTTTATGTGTTTGGTTTGCTGTCGTGGTAGGTCTATGTGAGACTGGAATTGTAGTGTGTGTGATTTCCTTCTCCTGCCACTGGTTTCGCCAGTACTGAGTTGAGAGAGCTTAGCCTCCAGTATGGCTATATAGTTGCATCTCTCACATATGTTGGAATTTGTTGGGAGGAGGAGAGGGTTGTCTGTGTACATGAGTCAGTTGTAACATTGCCTCAAGATTCCCAGATTCACCAGCTGGACCAGAGAGGAGATTGACAACTGACCTTTGGACATGCTAGAATAGTATTGGGAATTCCTTTATAATTGAAAAAAAGGGCCAATGGGGAACGAGGTACTCAAGGGGAGTTTGTGAGGGTGTAGTGCTTTTAATATTTTAGTGCTGACTTATATAATTGCTTTAGTGAGCAAGTGCCAGGTAACTTAAATGCAATGTGTTACAGGTAACTTAAATGCAAAAATGACAAACAGTAATGTTCTTTCAAGTGAAACAAGGAAATAAGTACAGTAAGCAATGCAGATATCACTAGGGATCCACAGAAGCTCTGAAATGCCACATTTTAGGTGGAATTAGCGTTTCAGGGAAATAACAAGCAAACAAACAAGCAGCATACAAATAAAGCTAGATTCAGCAGGCCTGGATCTAGTCTATGCTACAGCAAACAAGGTGTACCAATTTCAGTTAGAAGCAGTTCAAATATGCAGGCACTATAAGACTTTAACCAGAAATTCCCAGCTCAGAAGGGTAGAGTCCAGCCTCTCCTCCCACAAGAGTGCAGACCACGAACCTTCTTAATGTAAAATAACTGGCCTGAAGCCCAAGTGCTTAAACCAGAATGAATACACTTTTAGAATAACAGACACTGAGCCCTCAATCAGCAGTTCCCAACTTAGAAGGATGTAAGCTACCTGTCCTGCCACCACAGTGCAGGCCACAAACCTTCCTAATGTAAAACAACTGGTCTGAAGCCCAAGTGCTTAATCCAAAAGACTTAGAATGATAGCTACACTTTAATCAAGTTACTACCAAGCAGTAATAAATACAATTGAATACTTTAAAGAATGCCTGGATTAGTGCTCAGGTTATACAAACAAAGCTAGATTCAGCAGGCCTGGATCTAGTCTATGCTACAGCAAACAAGTGTACCAATTTCAGTAAGAAGCAGTTTAGATATGCAGGTACTATAAGCCTTTAACCAGAAATTCCCAGCTAGAAGGGCAGAGTCCAGCCTCTCCTCCCACAAGAGTGCAGAGCATGAACCCTTTTAATGTAAAATAACTGGCCTGAAGCCCAAGTGCTTAAAACAGAATTAATACACTTTTAGAATAACAGACACTGAGCCCTCAATTAGCAGTTCCCAACTTAGAAGGATGTAAGCTACCTGTCCTGCCACCACAGTGCAGACCACAAACCTTCCTAATGTAAAACAACTGGTCTGAAGCCCAAGTGCTTAAACTAAAATGCTTAGAATGAGTTACACCAAGCAGTAATACATACAATTGAGTACTTTTAAGATGACGCACAAGCAAAATAAAGTAGGACGAAACACAAATACAATAAAAGCAGATTTTTTTTTTTTGAGTGAACAAATGAGATGGGCCCAGGAGTTACAGGACAGAAACAGGTGCAAATGTAGGCCTTCAAATCAGAAAGTTGAGAGAGATGGAAGACTGCCCAAATGGCCAATAACTACAAATTCTGGGCCAGAACCACTCCTTATGTGGTAGACAGGTTACCTAGTGCTTACCACTCCTACTGATAAGCTAGAAGGCTTCCCTCCAACACAGAAAGGCTTGGGGGCTCAGAAGCTTACAAATAGTCCTGGATACAGCAAATCTGCATCTGGAACACTAATTACAGGAAGGGTAGGAAACAGGCTTACAATTTTTTTTTTTTCAGAAAAGTAGCAAAAACAGTAGTAAAAACAATTCACATGCAGTGCAAGCTAGCACACTTGAGTATGTAGCAATATTAGTCCACACACAGTTTGAAAAAATGTAATTAAATTAAAAAGGACTAAAAGCAAGTGCAGAAAGGGTTTATTAGGTAGAATGCGGTAAAGAGATGGGACTGGGGGAGTGTCCTAGATCAAATCTACAGTGGGGCGGGCACTGCAAAAGCCACCAAATTTAAACTTCAACCAAGAACAGGGAGGGGGTTGGGGAAAAGTTTCAACAGAGATGTGAGGAATCAGAGTGCAAATTATAAAACCAAAAAATATATACTGATCTCTGTATATTTGCAGAACACTAAGACAACAGATATCTAAGCAACAATTTAGCTCTATAATACAGAATAATACAGAAAAATATACTCAGCTCTATATATTTGCAGATATTCTTGTAAGGCTGTTCCACTTTAAATGCAGACTGCTGCTATTAACAGTTCAAATTAAGGAAACCTTGAGTTAACAACACACAAGCAATAGAAACCACAATGAGGGGGTGGGAAGAAAGTTTCAACAGAGATGTGAGGAATCAGAGTGCAAATTATAAAACCAAATAAATATATACTGATCTCTGTATATTTGCAGAACACTAAGACAACAGATATCTAAGCAACAATTTAGCTCTATAATACAGAATAATACAGAAAAATATACTCAGCTCTATATATTTGCAGATATTCTTGTAAGGCTGTTCCACTTTAAATGCAGACTGCTGCTATTAACAGTTCAAATTAAGGAAACCTTGAGTTAATAACACACAAGCAATAGAAACCACAATGAGGGGGGGGGGAGAAAGTTTCAACAGAGATGTGAGGAATCAGAGTGCAAATTATAAAACAAAAAAATATATACTGATCTCTGTATATTTGCAGAACACTAAGACAACAGATATCTAAGCAACAATTTAGCTCTATAATACAGAATAATACAGAAAAATATACTCAGCTCTATATATTTGCAGATAGTCTTGTAAGGCTGTTCCACTTTAAATGCAGACTGCTGCTATTAACAGTTCAAATTAAGGAAACCTTGAGTTAACAACACACAAGCAATAGAAACCACAATGAGGGGGTGGGGAAGAAAGTTTCAACAGAGATGTGAGGAATCAGAGTGCAAATTATAAAACCAAAAAAATATATACTGATCTCTGTATATTTGCAGAACACTAAGACAACAGATATCTAAGCAACAATTTAGCTCTATAATACAGAATAATACAGAAAAATATACTCAGCTCTATATATTTGCAGATAGTCTTGTAAGGCTGTTCCACTTTAAATGCAGACTGCTGCTATTAACAGTTCAAATTAAAGGAACCTTGAGTTAACAACATACAAGCAATAGAAACCACAATGAGAGGAGGGTGGGGAAGAAAGTTTCAACAGAGATTTGAGGAATCAGAGTGCAAATTACAAAACCAAAAAAATATATACTGATCTCTGTATATTTACAGAACACTAAGACAACAGATATCTAAGCAACAATTTATCTCTATAATACAGAATAATACATAAAAATATACTCAGCTCTATATATTTGCAAATAGTCTTGTAAGGCTGCTCCACTTTAAATGCAGACAGCTGCTATTAACAGTTCAAATTAAGGGAACCTTGAGTTAACAACACACAAGCAATAGAAACCACAATGAGGGGGTGGGGGTGGGGAAGAAAGTTTCACCAGAGATGTGAGGAATCAGAGTGCAAATTATAAAACAAAAAAATATATACTGATCTCTGTATATTTGCAGAACACTAAGACAACAGATATCTAAGCAACAATTTAGCTCTATAATACAGAATAATACAGAAAAATATACTCAGCTCTATATATTTGCAGATAGTCTTGTAAGGCTGTTCCACTTTAAATGCAGACTGCTGCTATTATGTAGGCATTGCATAAAGCCTACATAGAGCTTATTGAATTCCACAGATTTTCTTTATTAGAAAGATTATCCTGAATGCTTTTTATGCACAGCTATATGCCTGTATGATATCACATGAATACTTGTCTGTTTGGATTAAATCTAACCGCAATTTGGAGGCGACACTCATTTCAGAAGTCAGTGATGTCAAGTTGTCCTGGAACTATTTAGTATTGGAGCTCCTTGATCTCTGTCTATGACCTTTGACATTGGGGATCACAAATCCTTGACTGAGTATGTGAGAGTGCACTGCAGTTAAATAGCTGTTGCCCTTGATTAGTTGGCATTTTATCTTTGATGATGTACATAGCATGTGGTGACTAGATTAGATTCCTCACTTTCATTCCAACTGGTTGCCATATATCCTAAGACTTGATACTTCTTATTCAGAATGTATATGTTGCCATTAAGGGAGGTAATAGTAAGGACTATTTTATATCAGTCGCATGAAGATGATATTCAAATTATCTCTCTTCTCCTCTTCTCTGAGAAATGTGCCAATTTTAATCCTTGGACAACATTTTAGATTCTGTTCTTGAGCAGATGACATTTAGTTGACTGAAGCTCAAACCATCTCATCTTGAGGCAGTGTCAGTTCCTACTACCATGCATCCATTTAATATTTGTGCATGCTCTCCATTAATTACGCTTGGGCAGAATCCAATTGTATGTGTTTGCTGCACAAACCTTGGCAACTACTATCCTATTAGCCTCTCCAGCATTTGTAAGACTGAGGTAATATAATTCCTTTTATTAGACAAACATAGGTTTTACAGTTACTCTAGCATTTGGACTAACAGAAGGCCTTCATTAGGAGTGACTATGTTACTGATGGTAGCTGCAGTAATTCAATATCAACTTGTAGTTTGTATCAACTTGTACCTAAACTATGAAGTACTCAGGGATTGGTTTGGTATAATAGTTAGGTCTTTGTCTGTTAAGCACAAGGTACAGGGTTTCATTCTGACCTCAGGTTATTGGTTAGGCTTAAAATGGCCTTTTAGGCTGGTTAACGTATTCACCTATGAACCTTTCTTAGTGGTTAAAAAGACTTTAAAAATGTAAATGAGAAAAGAAAGTATGCCGCTTGGAAGCTTAGTATGACAAATAAACCTTAGAGACAGACACAGAGGGAGTGTATGTGTGTTTGTGTGTGTGTGTGTGTGTGTGTGTGTGTGTGTGTGTGTGTGTGTGTGTGTGTGTGTGTGTGTGTGTGTGTGTGTGTGAGAGAGAGAGAGAGAGAGAGAGACTGTGTGTTAGTGTGTGAGCCTGAGTAGAAGAACTTGAAGGTCAAAGCACACGTATGAATGAATACTACTACACTGCAATTTATGCCACGGCTTTTAAAATATTTCATCTTGAAGGCATATGAATCAGCCAAATTTCTGCATTTACTTTGACTTGGAATTTATATCTGTTGTCTTTCATGTCACTCACGCACTTTCCATTCCAGTGGTTGTGTGTAATAAAATGAATATGAACATGGGCATGCCATATCAAAATTTAATTTGTTGCCAATGGTGACTGGAGTATATCTAAATATATTTGTAATGGAATATAAAACAGTTTGCTTAGGGTAATGCAGCAGTGGGAAAAGGAAGGTTGATTTGCTGGAAATATCTGAAATTGCATCTTTATTATTGGAGCAAATGAGTGTTTTATATTTATCATAGACTACTAAGCCCTTGTCCCCCCAAAAGGTCATTGTATGTACAGGAAGTTCTACTAGTCTATGTTCATAGTGGTCATTACCTTCATTTATGAGTTATGCAATGATTAATTCAATGATGAAATGACAGCTAAAGCAAGGATTACTACAGGTGCTCACGTGCAATTTGCCTGCAAGACACTAGCTCACTGCCGCTTGTCTGAAAAGGCTAGTGGTCTAAATAGCAATAACTTAATCACCTGTAGTGACTTGGTCTCTGAGCTCCCTATCCTACAAAACTGTATAGCCCTACCAGAACCCCATCTCTAACTCCAAAACACTCTTTTCATTTTCGTACCTCAAAACACCCTTTTCACTTTGACACTAAAATTCCCTTCCCTCTGCCTAAACCTAATCTTCCTGTTTCCTAACCATAGGACTCCACTTTTACTCCGTAAATAACACTCACAGGTTCATAAGTTCATATGTATACAGTATAGTAATGTCTAGCAATGCATCCCAAATCCCCTGACAAGTTCTGGTACCCTTAGTAAGTGTAAGCAGGAGCCTGGGAAACAAACATTTACAAGCTGAGACCTGGAACATGAACCATTTATAGGCTGCCTTTGGCCATTAGAGACATAAATGTCAAACATGGAAAAATTTCCTATTCCACATTCAATTATCCTAGCTGCATTTGAATTGGGTTAGGGAGGATCTCTGCTTTACATAGATGGGTAGCCTGTAACTGGGAGAAGCAGTAGCTTCTGGGATATATACCTGTCTTTCCAGCTGGTCCTATTTATATCACAGACACAATTAAAATATTTTACAACAAGTAATTCTGATCCTGTTTGTTTTGTGGAAAAGCAGGAAGTCCATCAGAGTGTTGTCTGATGACCCTTGCATGCCCGGCATAAATATCACCTCAACAGTCTGTAGGAAACAGAATACTCTCTTCCAATCCCCCAAACCTAAAGTCTCATCCCTGCTGCCTTAACCTAAGACTCCCTATCCCTAAAACTCTATGTCTGATCCCTAACCTTAAAATCACCCCACTCCCTTAATCTAAAATCCCACCTCCAACTCTGTAATCATAAAACAACCTTCTTGATTATTGTCCTAATCTACCCTCCCACCCCTTTCATTCCATCACCACAGCTGTCTCACTTACCCATTTAAACTTGAGTAATGTGTCTGGGTAAGCTGAGACAGCTGCTTGCTTGAACTCATATTTGAGTTTGAGCATGAGTTGAGTGGCAGCCTACCTGAATTACAAGACACCCAAGCCTCTGGCTGCAAGACAACAGTCATGGAGTGCTTGGAACTTCAGAGCATGTAGAATACCTGCTAAACATTGCACCTCAAATTATTACAGTCATAGAGTGCTTGGAACTTCAGAGCATGTAGAATACCTGCTAAACATTGCACCTCAAATTATTACAGTCATAGAGTGCTTGGAACTTCAGAGCATGTAGAATACCTGCTAAACATTGTACCACAAATTATTACAGTCATGGAGTGCTTGGAACTTCAGAGCATGTAGAATACCTGCTAAACATTGCACCTCAAATTATTACAGTCATAGAGTGCTTGGAACTTCAGAGCATGTAGAATACCTGCTAAACATTGTACCACAAATTATTACAGTCATGGAGTGCTTGGAACTTCAGAGCATGTAGAATACCTGCTAAACATTGTACCACAAATTATTACAGTCTTGGATTGCTTGGAACTTCAGAGCATGTAGAATACCTGCTAAACATTGTACCACAAATTATTACAGTCATGGATTGCTTGGAACTTCAGAGCATGTAGAATACCTGCTAAACATTGCACCTCAAATTATTACAGTCATGGATTGCTTGGGACTTCAGAGCATGTAGAATACCTGCTAAACATTGTACCACAAATTATTACAGTCATGGAGTGCTTGGAACCTCAGAGCATGCAGAATACCTGCTAAACATTGTACCACAAATTATTACAGTCATGGAGTGCTTGGAACTTCAGAGCATGTAGAATACCTGCTAAACATTGCACCTCAAATTATTACAATCATGGAGTGCTTGGAACTTCAGAGCATGTAGAATACCTGCTAAACATTGTACCACAAATTATTACAGTCATGGAGTGCTTGGAACTTCAGAGCATGTAGAATACCTGCTAAACATTGTACCACAAATTATTACAGTCATGGAGTGCTTGGAACTTCAGAGCATGTAGAATACCTGCTAAACATTGCACCTCAAATTATTACAGTCATAGAGTGCTTGGAACTTCAGAGCATGTAGAATACCTGCTAAACATTTTACCACAAATTATTACAGTCATGGAGTGCTTGGAACTTCAGAGCATGTAGAATACCTGCTAAACATTGCACCTCAAATTATTGCAGTCATGGAGTGCTTGGAACTTCAGAGCATGTAGAATACCTGCTAAACATTGTACCACAAATTACTGCAGTCATGGAGTGCTTGGAACTTCAGAGCATGTAGAATACCTGCTAAACATTATACCACAAATTATTTGACTATTAAAATCAAACACAATGGGCATTCAGGGTTTTTTTTAAACAGAAAGGTTCCTAAAATGAATGCTTGTTTGAAATATTAGAATATAAATTTTTTATCACATTTACTGATGTAGGGAGGCCTGCAAAGAGGCTAACTAAGGCAGCAAAAAGTAACTATCTAATAGAAATATGGTTTCATATGATACTCATACTGTTTCAAAGACAGTGGTTAATCACATGAGACACCCATTTTGATTTCTTTAGTAAAATGCATTCTGAAATTCTTTCCTATGTTTTAGTATACAATAGGGATATAGTCAGATATTGCACCAAATATATATTTTTTATAATGTTATAGTTGAATGAGCAGCCTTTTGACTAGTTGTCAGTTGTGCCTTATTCAGATCTCCAGTAGCACCATTTTTTAGGAATATTCTTAAACATGCCAAGTGGAACTATTTTCAAAGGCTACAGACATCTGAGTTTTGCTTGTTTATTCATTCTCTTAAACATTCAAATTTATCACTCGTATAAACCGAATGCTTATATTCCTGAATCAGAGTTCAAGTAGCAAATGCATTATTACCGTAACTTATACAAAGGTAAACCTTCAAGAACATTTCCTTCTTATTGCTAAAAAAAGTCATTATCATCTTTCAAGGAGAAAATATGACAGTTTGTCCTTGAAGCACGCAATCTGACATGCAACAGTTATTACTTCTTAAAAAATGGATTTGACCATTTACATAAATTACGTTTAATTCTTTAATAGAGTCATCCATTGCTTTAATAGATTTGGTCTTGTACTCAATTATCATGGCTATAAATAATTAAAATGTCACTTTCATTATTAAGTGCAAAAATGAACTTAGAATCACAAATTTCTTGTAACCTGGTGAAGGCAAACGTTTATGTTTGCCTAAAGGTTACAACACAAAGTTAATGGAAACTTCACATAAAAGCTCAAAAGGTTTATAATTATTGCTTGAAGTTATTGATTTACTGCTAGGCATTTTTTAGACTAAAGTGCAGGCTCTTTAATATAAATATATATATATATATTTACACACATGCATTTTAAGGATATATTTGAAATGCCAAAAGAATTCCCGTTAGGGACAGACTAACCAAATAAATGAACAATATGAGCAGCACAGTAATATTGATATTTGGCACACAAAGGATTATTCTGTACATACATGTGTTATAATAAAAACATATAGCACAGATATTCCTCAAAACATATGTATATTCCTGAAATCTGCACAAAGATGCACACATACCCCCCCCAATACACATATACTCAAACATCCACACACATACACACACTCATGCACTCACACACACTCACACATACGCACACCAGTAAAAAAACTGTGGGCCCTGTAAAAATGCAATAATGTTGATCAGAGCACATTCCAGCCAAGTAGTGCAGGTCCTCATCTGAAAGCCAACTATACAGTAGTGCAGGTCCTCATCTGAAAGCCAGCTATACAGTAGTGCAGGTCCTCATCTGAAAGCCAGCTATACAGTAGTGCAGGTCCTCATCTGAAAGCCAGCTATACAGTCATATATACGGGTCTATATCACTTCGTCAAACTGTTATTTTATGGATAACTAATCATTGAACCCTAATTGTCAACGTTCCTATTCAGTGAATGACCTAAGCATTAAATTTAAAGTTATCAAATTGTTTTAGTTGGCAATTCTGAAAAAATGTTGCATATGACGTTACTGAGTAAAGAATTAGTACTCAGGTGTTTAGAAGCTGTATGCAAAATTGTATCATGAAAACTGAAAGGTAAATAAAGAAAACTTTCTTTAAATTAATATAAACAGGTGATATTTATTTATAAACTATGTTTATTTTTCTAAGTTTACCCTTTTCCTCAACTTTGTTTTATCTCAGAGTTTGGTATATTTAATTTGCAGGGGTGTTGGGGGTGCAGGGGGGCTTACAGTTTAGTGTGACAGCATATTTAACATTTGCAGTACTGGCCAAGTAAAACAATTTGTTGAATTTAAATTTGATGTTTAGGTTATTCCTGAATAGGATCTTTGACAATTAATGTTCGATGATTAGTTATTCGATAAAATGACTATTCGACGAAGTGATGTAGATGCATATATACAGCTCTACCCTCAAGCTTTCCAGTTTCTGCATAACCCATTTAATTTACAATTGCAGAATTTACTGCTTTTGAAAGCAAATGCACTAATGAGGAGTTCTGGTAACACATCATTACACTGGAATAAAGATGGAAAATCACACAACCCTGTGCCACAATTATACATGTGGAACAAAAAGAGTTTCTCCACAGTCAATGTACTTCATGAAAACTTAGGTATGTCATGCACTCTGCTCTGAATGTGGAACCTCTGAAATGTAATCAGCAATACCCACATTAACATGCAACTCATAGAATGCAATCAGCAATGTTCACATTAACACACAACACACAGAATGCAAGCAACGATACCCACATTAACACACAACACATCAATTCAAAGGTCACACAAATAAACTTACCTAAGCAGCAGATATATTTCTTTTTTCCTCAAATATTTTTTTTTATTTTCAATTAAAATGACATTTACATAATATTTTTAAATATAATTTTAAATAACTATATACAATATTTACTATAGCCTGACTTTCAGTTATATACAGTGTATGTTATTAAATATAGAATTAACAGATCAGTTATCAGAGATACAATATTGATTATTGTAGAGTGTCTAAGAGAGATATAACTTTCTTCCAAGGATTATTTACCAATGGCCTGGGATAGATTCATAGTTCTTTGATTTGTATTTCCATTGATGCAGTTATCTTCAGTAAAGTGTAGAATTATTCCAAGGTCGGGGGTGCATTTGAATTTCACCTTCTGGTTACGCATTTCCTAGATGTAGCAAGTATTGTCCATAACAAATACATATTTGTCTTATTCAGATAGGGACCTTCATTTACATTTAGTATAATCAATACTTTAGTTAAGGTAAAGGATTCATTAAATAAAGCTTGTAAAAAATAATTGATTCCATTCCAATATGATTTAATTTTATTACATTCATAAAAAATATGAATCCAAGCAGTAGATATATTTGTTTCCTATATGCTAATGTATGCACAGCTAAGCACAAGCATTGAGGAATATATCAAATAATTCTATAGATCTAGATGGTCTGCACTTCCTCTTAATTTAACTGATCATACAAAGTACCTCATGGTCAGGCCACAGTTCAAACAATACTTACTAAACAGATTGTATGCAACTGTCCATCTAAAGGACATGTCACATAAATCAATATCTACCACTGTTTAATATCATTACCTCCCATTTACCTGAGTGAGCCACCTGCTTACTCATTCATCCTAAACTGTGATTCAGTTTACCAGACCATTACTGCTTTAAATTCACTACACATAATCTAATACCATCTTCCGTCTTTCATCTTACAAGTCTCTATTAGCTTTCTTAACTTAGGAACTACTACCCATATCTGCAGGACTTCTACATCTCCTGCTGCAACTTCTATTTCCCTTATCTATTCCAGTTATATAACTGTACGTATATTTGGTTTGTAAGATCTTCCATGTATATATTGTTTGTTAGATTGTCTATGCTTACTCATAAATGCAAACCATTGTTATATGTATACAGTACATTTATTGTTACATTATGATGTAAACGGGGCTGTGCCTCTAATTGGTCATTGCTAGATCAGTGTTCTACACCAGTAAACAAATTAAATAAATAAATAAATAAATAATACTGTAGAGTCACATGACAAAGTCTTTATGTTTAACTGCAATATGCAATCAACAAAAGGTATCCTAGGGGGTACAATCAGTAGATGTTGATTGGGTAGCAATGCCATATTGGCATTCAGCTTCTGAAATTCTGGTATTGCACTTTTAATCAGGACTGAAGTTCTTTAGCAATCAGTGCATCCAACAGATTCATTTCTCTAGTGGTGTTTTTTGTTGTTATTGATTATTTATTACAAATGCAATATTTAGATTAGTTTTATAAAAAAAAAAGAAAAATAACCTTAGTATAGAAGGTGATAGGTTAAGGCACAAGTTTTTTTTAACCAACTTGATTTTGCTTTTCAGATATAGTTTGCTGCACTATTAAGATTTTTTGGGGCAGATTTGTTACCTTTCATTAGATGCAATTGAAACATAGCTGTTAAGTCTATGGAAACTGGTAAAACCAATTTTTACAAGGCAGCATTCTACACCACACCCCAGTGGTGACCCATCTCCCTCCATTGACACCACCCTTGAGGGTGAACATATCTCAAATAAGCCCCCTTTCTGAAGAATTGAAATAAGCCCATGTTTTTACAAGCTTTAACACATTATCCAAGCAGAACTCCTCTGCCTGTAAAGTACTATTTATGACTATAGAGATGTCTTCAGATGTGAAGCAGTTTTGAGAGTCCTATTTTCATTTTTAATCACCTTTCTGTTGGATGATACTGGAAAGGATCTTTCTTTTCACCACTATATTCTTTTGGAGAACATGGTACTTCAACAGGGACACTGCACGCTTTTTTCTTGTAAGCCATGAGTTTTTAGACTGGTGAGGTTTTCCTCAGAGGTATTTTAAGTTGGTTCCCCAACCATGGGAAGGGGATTTACCTCCAGGATTTGGTTTGGAAGGCACTATTTCTTTGGCTAACCACCAAAAAGTAAATGTAATTCTATAGCATGTAGTATTTATTATTTATTGCCTTTTGTTTAACAAGATGGTCCAGTTGGGTACTCAGGCCCATTTTCAGTAGAGGACTGGGGAGAAAAGCTCCATGAGAGTTATAAAAATTAAAAAAAATTACAAAGAATTTATTGAAAAAAAAACAGTTTCTTAATAGTAGAAATGGGGTTTTAGAATTATCCAGTGGATAATACAATCAAGACAGAGGTTAATACAATTTGATTTCTGTCAGAGTGTCATACAATAATGAACTGTTTGCATTTACATAAACAACATGATACACATTTCATTTAAATAAGAGTGAGGAAAAGTGGTATACAGTTATGAATATACATGATAAGGTAGAAGAGATGGAAAGTTAGGTGTTGGTACTTTTCTACAGATCTGAGAGAAAAAGAGAGAGACAAAGAGAGATTTAGTACAAGTGAAACTCATTCATAATGCAAGAGATGACTGTCCATACAAATGGGTGAAGTCACTAAGAGTACCCACCACACCAAAAGAAGGTAATTGTTAAAGGACAGCTGGTGAGAGCAAGTAGAATGACCTCGGATGAGCATGATTTCAAACAAGAATGTGAATATATTGTAAATATGTTTAAGGAAAGGGGTTACCCATGTGATTTTTTACAAAATATTATTGAAGAGGTAGTCAAGGCAAGGATGACTAGATTTTCACCTGTATTAGGAAATATTGAAAATGCAGTAAATATTAACAAAGAACATCACCTGGGTGGGAAACAGTATCAGTCTGCCTTGACCATCACATATGACCGAGAGTTTTATTTGATTAGAAATATTATTAATAAGGAATGGAATAAATTTGCTAGTCTAACTGATTTGAAATTGAATTTTGAAGAACCTCTCAGGTTAACATAGAGAAAAGGTCGTAATATTAAAAATATTATAGAAGGAGCCAACTATGGCCCACAAAAAAACATAAGAAAGGGACAAGTAAGTGTGGTAGTTGTCCCTATTGTTGTAATGTGAAGGAAAGCGAAATTTTTTTTTTAAAAAGTAGAGGTAGATTTATTACAACAAAGGGTTTTGCAAATTGTAACACAAGTGGTTTAGTATATATTGCAGTATGTGTAGCATGTGATTCCTTCTATATTGGTAAAACTGAGAGAAAATTAAAGCAAGGGATATATGAACACAATTATGACATGCGGAAAGGAAATGTTAATAATGCCTTATACAAACACACATTAGTATGTGATCAGGTGAAATTCCAGTTCTTTGTTATAGAAGTGGTTCCTGTAGATCCTAGGGGAGGATCATGGGAAGCTTGTTTAGAATATAGAGTTATACTGGCAAATAATATTGGATGCCAGCAGCTTCCCTGGTCTGAATGAAATGGTTTCCCTAAAACCTGTTTTAAAATTAAGATCTGCAAAATTATAATAAAATAAATATATATATTTGTGCATATCTATAAAATTTTAACAAGATTTTAACTTATGTTGAATGTTGAACAAACATCTACTGTTTAACATGATTAGATATTCATTCTCTTTTAAAAAATTAATTGTACCTTTTGCTATTAATTTTATCAACTATCACCACAAGATAGTGCTATTGCACAAGATTCACATTCATTAGAATTTAGGAGTTTATAAAAAGTTTTTAAGTTACACATACAATTTTTAATATTTGTACATGTTACTTAACATAATTTATTTATAAGTTTTATTTATTAACAGTATATGTATTATTTATTGGTTGTGACTTTACCAACACTTGAAATTTTATAGTTACAAGTCTATCTTTTATGCTGTTTGACATTACAAATTTAATTAAGTGTAATTAATGGGTGGATGACTTAATTGGATTAAAGTAAATTACAAATGCATATATAGGGAGGAATTGATGTGGTTACTTCATTCTGATAAAGTTAGCTGAAGAAAACGTATAAGACAACTGTAGCAGCGTTATTTGTGTGAAATCTACCTTCTGTGGTTTGTGCAATAAAAGTTTTTGTACATTATAGCTGGAACAGCTGTGCCTTGTTTCATTTTCCTCAGAGGTATTTTAAGTTGGTTCCCCAACCATGGGAAGGGGATTTACCTCCAGGATTTGGTTTGGAAGGCACTATTTCTTTGGCTAACTACCAAAAAGTAAATGTAATTCAATGGCATGTAGTATTTATTTATTTATTGCCATTTGTTTAATGAGATGGTCCAATTGGTTACTCAGGCCCATTTTCAGTAGAGGCCTGGGGAGAAAAGCTCCATGAGAGTTATAAAAATTTAAAAAAATTACAAAGAATTTATTGAAAAAAAAAACAGTTTCTTAATAGTAGAAATGGGGTTTTAGAATTATCCAGTGGATAATACAATCAAGACAGAGGTTAATACAATGTGATTTCTGTCAGAGTGTCATACAATAATGAACAGTTTGCATTTACATAAACAACATGATACACATTTCATTTAAATGAGTGATGAAAAGTGGTATACAGTTATGAATATACATGATAAGGTAGAAGAGATGGAAAGTTAGGTGTTGGTACTTTTCTACAGATCTAAGAGAGAAAGAGAGAGACAAAGAGAGATTTAGTACAAGTGAAACTCATTCATAATGCAAGAGATGACTGTCCATACAAATGAGTGAAGTCACTAAGTGTATCATGCTTGCATGATATATAAGTCTTCATATTCAAAGAGTGAAACTCCTGTCCTATACATAGTAGGTTTGTATATGATAAGATATACTGTTGCACCTTTTTGCTGTGTACGTTATGCTTATTGCAGATAGTACTGTAAGCCCACTGAAGTTTCAAGAATTTAGCTCAGTAATTGATGTTAGTAGTCACGTATCTGTATTTTCTGCTATTTACCTGTTCTATGACTAACTGCATATGGTTTCATAGGTTAGTACTGGGTTGGCTGCCCTTGAGTGCCATTTTAGGCCTAGCCAATTTTCCTTTCAAAGGTGAGAAACAACCCCTGTACCTTGTATCTGTGAGGTAAACACTTTAACTATTGACAAACTGCAAACAAGCTGGGAAATGGCTCAGAGCTTAAAATAAAAATTAAAAAAAATGAAAATTAATAAAAGTACCATTCAAACCCACCTGCAGCTGAATAGGCACCAATATTTATTAAGAAGTAACTCAAATAAAACATGAGTATGCGCTTTTATCCAAAACATTCAGACTTCATCAGACTCTGGAAAACACAAAATGATTCTTAATTAAGTACTCTTCAAAAACATAATGTCACCATCTGTTGATGAATAAAAATTCAAATAGTAAAATAGTATCACTACTTAAAAATCAAATAATCAGTTAATCAAACTGCTATGTATATACCAAAACATATATAGAAAACAAAAAGTAGAATTTGAAAAGATATATTTCATTTCCTTCTCAATTTCTGTTTCTTTAACATACATACACTTAAAACGAAAGTGGTCTTTGATACCTGCTTTGTAAGTGGCATCTACTTTCACTTGTCATTCATATTCCTTAGAATCTAAAAGGTTTTCAGCATCTCCCCCTTAATGATGTCAATCACATAAAAATAAACCTTTTAAAGTTTTTTACATTAATTCAGTGTTTTAATAATGCATTCTTAATATTTCACTTCTTTATAGCACGATAATGTTGAAATATCCTTGATATTAATTTTTTTTTGCTACACCCAGTATAGAAATGCTGACATGTCAAACATTATGCTACATAAACCCATTGCTTGCCTCACAATTACAATAATTCTGAGTCCAACAACTTCTCTCAGTAGTGAGACAAAAAAAATGAGAGTGACATGGATATAAACTTAAACTGATTAAACCTGTTGCAATAAAAAGTACCCCTCACTTGGATGGCTGAATTATTTCTAGTAATGAAGTGTACTCAAAAAATGTTTCAAATTACCCATTCTTTTGTTCACATAAGTAGGGTCCTCAGCTACAATGCTATTTTCTATTGGGTCCCCTTCCAAAATATGCCAGATCTTCCTAATAACATCCTTATAGTTGGTGTGTTGAGGGTATAGGTCAAAATTAAACTCATATCAAAATTAGAGATATTCTCCTTTTTAAATGTCGTCCCATTATCTGCTGCATTGCATAATGGGCTTATGAAAATATTACCTGGGAAAAATTACTTCATTCTGAACATTATCCAGTAAAGAATCCTGGTAACCCAGTTGTCAAAATTTCACCTTTAGATTAGTCAGTTCTTTTTTTTATAAAATCTTTTTTTCTAAACTAGAAAGCCAACTCACTTTTATCATTTAAACTTTTACCAAGTTATCTTTTAAATTGCAGGGATGCACATTATTAAAATGTAAGAAATGTAAGAAACTATCTCTCAAAAAAATGTAAAAATCCTTTCATTGTCCAAGAATTTACTCAATTGGATATCTAAAACAAATAACACTAACTTTACTGTAACAAAAGGTAAATCTCAAAAAATGAGCGGTCATTCTTATGCACTCCCTAAACATGTTTAACAGCTCAATAGTGCCTGACCACCCAATAATAATGTTGCCAATGAAGCATGAATATGTTTTAAGTAAATGAAAAAAAAAATGCTGTCATACGAAAATAGATTTGTCCAGTGTCCCAATACTATGTTTGCATAACATGGACCCATAGCTGCCCAATGGCTACTCCCTGTATTTGTTGGTAATATTATTTTTTTTCATAAATAACATAGTTGTGTTTGAACACAAATTTCAGTTAGGCACACACCAATTCAGTTTCAATCTCTGTGAAAACATCTTGTACAACCAAATATTCTTTAAACCATAGCAAACCCAAGTCTTGAGGTATAACTGTGCAAAGGCTGTAGAAGTCTGCTGTGACTAACCAGTCTTCAGCCTTAAGTGCAACATCATTAAATTTGGTAATACAATCCACGGACTCTAAAACAAAAGATCTGATGTTCTTAACCACAGGGTTTAGCTTGTTTTTCACAAGGATGGCCAATGGTTCTGTCTTTGAATGGCTTGTGGACACTATTGGCCTTAATGGGGGGGGGGAGTCTTTTACATTCAGGTGTGATTTAGCAATACCAAATATCACAAATAATTTTGGAAAAGGAATTGTAGAAGGATGTTTAATTTAATATCAATCCAAACTTCATCAAATGAATAATTAATATATGCATTAGTATTTCTATATCCCCATCAATTACATCTCTGCTGACTTTCCTGTAAAACTTTACATCCCTTAGCAAACTAAACATCTTAGTCACATAATTCTGTGCATCCAAAATGACAAGGAAGTCCCTTTGTCTGCCTTTATTATTCTAATTGAATCATCTCTAGAAGGATCGAAAAGTGCTTAGTGCAAATTCAAGAAAGCTTACACAGTTTTTTTTTGCATTTAATTCAATGTTTGAATAATACATTCCTATTGTTCCTCTTATTTATAGTATGACAATGTTCAAATACCCTTGATTTTAATTTTCCTGAGATGCACCCAATATATAAATGCTAATATGTCAAACATTCTGCCACATAAACCCATTGTTGGTCTCACAATTACAATAATTCTGAACCAAATAACTTCTCTCAGCATTGAGACAAAAATGAGGGTGAATTGGATATAAACTTAAACTGATTAAACTTGTTGTATTAAAAAGTACCCCTCACTTGGATGGCTGAATTATTTCTAGTACTTATAGTGTACTCTAAAATATATTTCAAATTACCTATTCTTTTGTTCACAAAAGTAGGTTCCTCAGCTACAATGCTATTTACTATTAGGTCCCCTTCCAAAATATGCCAATTCTTCCTAATAACATCCTTAATCGCTGGTGTGTTGAGGGTATAGGTCAAAATTGAATTCATGCCAAAATTAGAGATATTCTCCTTTTTAAACGTCTTTTCATTATCTGTGCTGCATCGTATAATGGGCTTATAAACATCTTGCCTGTGAGAAACTGCTTCATTCTCAACATAATCCAATAAAGAATCATGGTAACCCCATTTTCAAAATTTCACCTGTAGATTGGTCAGTTCTTTTTTTAAAATACTCTTCTAATCTAGAATGTCTACTCACTCTAATCATTTGCACATTTACTGACTTATATTTTAAATTATAGGGATTCACACTATCAAAATGAAAGAAATATAAGAAACTATCACTCAAATACTCCTTCTTGGCAAATGATGTAAAAATCCTTTCATTGTCCAAGAATTTATCAATTTGATATCTAAAACAAATAACACTAACTTTATTGAAACAAAAGGGAAATCTCAAAAAATGAGTGGCCATACTTATGTACTCCTTAAACATGTTTAACAGCTCAGTAGTATCTGACCACCCAATAATAATGTAGTCAACGAATCATAAATATTTTTTAAGTAAGTGAAAAAAGTGCTGTCCTATAAAAATAGATTATTCCAGTGTCCCATTACTATATTTGAATAACACAGGGCCATAGCTGCCCAATGGCTACTCCCTATATTTCAAGACACTTGCGGAAGAAGGTAAGTCCACTCCAAGTACTGTAGGTCCCTTTCTTTAATATAGCACAAGCAAAAATAATAAAAATACAGAATATATATTGAAGTAGAAGATAAAACAACTGTGAACACGCAAGCATGTTGTTAGTTAGCCAATGGGTGAGGGCTATTCCCAACACACTGATGATGCTATGAGGGGCCACTCAATAAGTAACTACATCCTTTAAGAGTTTCTTACAAAACACCCTCTGGACTTACTAAAAGGCAAATAAATATACACACTCTCTTGTCCAGTATTGTGACATAGTAAATCATACTCGTAATATATAAGCATACAGTTGTTGAAAATATTTAAATATTTGAGATCCTTTTAAAAATGTTGTTGTTAAAAATGTTTAAAAATATAAATGTGCTTAAAATGCTTATAATAGAATGTTGAAGAATAAAGAAGTAGTAAAATGTACTAATGCATAAACATAAAAGCATAAAAATGTTCAGAACACTTTTCTGACTTATGCAGCATGGCATGGCATCCTACAGTTAAACATTAGAATAAAAAATATATATATAAATATTGGGGTAACAATTATATATAAATACATGGAAGTACAAATAACATTCCTGTCTCTACATGATGGCATGGCACCCACCATTTGAATTATGCATTACTAAATTGACTGCTGTTAAGAGTTTGCATGTATTAGCTTGTACTGAGGCAACTGTTATATATTTTATATGGCTACTTTGTCCTACAACTCATCATGTTAGTCATCTCTGGAGGTTTCTTAGCTTTAAAATACAAGAAATAGAGTAAACCTAATTTAACCCAGGGTAAGCACACGCCGTGGTCCTGAGTTGACACAATAACTCTAGCCTTTCTAAATGTAAAGTTTCTGGGCCCCCTCTTCTGTCAGACTTCAGCCTTAAATTTAAATGTGCGGTCTGTGTATTCCTGCTTGTGTCTACTTAGAGTGTTCTCTTGACTCCCTTTCTTTATATGGTACAGGTGTCCGTAAACTCTTTCCCTGAACCTCCTGTCCATCTTCCCTATGTAGAATGCTGGACATTGTTGGCACAGAGCTACATAGATCACAGCTTTAGTCTGACCATTAAATTTGTGTTTTATTTGATACTCTATCTCTAATGGTAAAGGGTGACCCTGTAGACATGTGTGGGCAATAATGGCACATGTTACATCTGGACATACCATACCTAACTGCATACTGGTACGTACCATGGTTAGCTTCCAAGATATTTTTTAAGTTGGGGCCCCGTTTGAAAACTAATCTAGGTGGACCCTCTATTCTTGACCTGGTAGTTGGGTCATTCCATAAAATGTCCCAGTTCTTAGTGATGATCCTCATGATCTCATATGCATCTGAGCTGAAGGGTGTAATCAAACTACCCTGTCCAATAATGTAAGAGCCTGTTTTTGTGTACAAATCTAATGTTAAGTTTTCTGAAATGGTTTTCCTATCCAATATTGGTTTATAAAAACCTCTTGATCTTTTTGACTGCACTTCTGTCATTATTTGACTCAGTAAGTGGTTTGGGTAACCCCTTCAAGAAAACATACCCTGTAGTTTACTACAGTCAATGGAAAAGTCTTCATCTTTTGTGACTATCCTTGTTGCCCTCACTAGTTGACCCTTTACCACCGATCTTTTTTGGTGAAGGGGTGGCAACTACTGTAGTGTAAAAAGGTATTCGAGTATGTTTCTTTCCTGTATATAGATGCTGAATAGCAACTCTTAGTGTAGTCTTTGCTAAAACTCTTGGGTTCATAGGTTCATAGGTTGGTACTAGGCTATCGGCCCTAAGGCCTATACAAGCCTAGCCATAACAATTCTCTGGCTATTTCTTCCCACACTATTTACTTCCCTGTACCGCTGTCTAGCAGGATAACTGACATGATCCCAGGGTGAATTTCCTTTTTCCCATCCAATCATCAAAGTTCCCTTTGAAGATGGCCAAAGAGGCGCTCTGCTTGATATGAATGGGCAGTCTATTCCAGAGTCAGGGGTGTCTCTGGGTCAGGAACCTATCCCTCCAGCATGTTTTGTTTATTGTGATGACAAGGTTTAGATCCCTGGAGCATGTGGCTCTGAGGGATTAGGATTTCTTTAAGTGTAACATGTCCAATAGCTCTGGGTTTGACATGGCCTTGTATGTTAAGCAGAGATCGCCTCTGAGTAGACAATATATGACAGAATATAGCTGGAGTTTTTTAAGGTGGTCAGTGTAGGGCATCTGCTTTAGGCCTGTGATTCTTTTAGTGAGGTATTTCTGTGGCCTTTCCAGTTGTTGCAGATGTCTTGAGATGTACATACTGAACAGGGCATTTTATTCTATAATGGGTCTAATGAGGGATGAGTACAGTGGGACAATGACCTCCTTTTTTCTGGATGAAAAGCCCTTAGTGATGAGGTGTGCCACATAGAAGGATTTCCTTACTGTTATGGCAATGTGGTTATCGAAGGTGAGACCATTGTCCACCTGTGTCCCTAAGTCTCTTATCACACTTTCGGTGTTTAGTGTACTGCCACCTATGTGGTAATTCATGGGTACATATTTTTTCCCAAAGGGGATAACTATACATTTCTTGGCATTGAGCTTGAGGGCATGGCTCTGGCACCAAGCATCTGTTTCTGTAAGGCCCTTTTTTAGAGTATCCACATCATTTGGGGATTCAATAATGGCTCCCGGTTTGCAGGCATCTGCGAACTTTGTTAGCCAGAGTCCCTTAGTTTTGGCCTGTACTTCAGAGAAGTAGAAGCCAAACAAGAGCAGTCCCAGGACTGAACCCTGAGGTACTCCACTTGTCACTTGTCTGGAACTGGATTTAGAGTCGGCTAGTTTTGGTGTGTGTTCTGTCTGTAAGCCAGTTGGCAACCCATTGAGTTACGTAGGGATTAATGCCCAGCTTAGTAAGTCTATGTATGATTCCAGAGTGGGTGATGGTGTCAAGGCATTGGCGAGGTCCAGATAGGCTGTGTAGACTGCCTTACCCTCATCCACGGCTCTGGAGACTGATTTGAAGAAGTCAGTCAGGTTCAGGAGACAAGATCGGCCCTTCATGAACCCAAACTGGGTGGGGTTCAGTGTTTAAAGGTTGCCAATGTCTTTGTTTATAAGTTCCATGATAATACATCCCATGGCCTTGCAGATCAGGCTCGTCAGACTGATGGGTGGTAGTTCCCGGGATCCAAGGTGGATTCCCCCCTTGTGGAGTGGGATAACTGTAGCTGTGTGCCACTCAGTGGGCACGAAGACTGAGGTGAGGCTACGATTAAACATGACACATAGGTGAGGTGCCAGTTCATTTTGTAGTTCATGTAATACACAATCTGGGATGTCATCTGGTCCCATGAATGCTGTATTCTTAGCTTTGGAGAGTGTGTTTTTTACCTGTGTGGCCGTTATTACCAGAATTTGACAATCTTCCGGTATTGAGATGAGCCATTTAGGGGGTGAGAGGGGGTGAAGTTGGCACTGAATTGATCTGCCAGGATATTGGCAATATCCTTGGGATCAGTATATTTAATGCCATTCTATTGTAGCTCAGAGCAGATCTGAGCATTGCCATTTAGATTCTTGACATAGCTATCGAATCTCTTGTGGTTGTCTTTGGAATCTTTTGCAATTTTATTTTCATAACTAGCTTTGGAGGATTTTATGAGGGATCACTTAAACTCTTAAAGGAAGTAATTACTTATTGAGTGGACCCTAAGAGCATCATCAGCGTGCTGGGAATAGCTCTCACCCATTGGCTGACTAACAACATGATTGCATGCTCACAATTGTTTTATCTTCTACTTCAATATATATTCTGTATTTTTTATTTTTGCTCGTACTATATTAAAGAAAAGGACCTACAGTACTTGGAGTGGACTTACCTTCTTCTGCAAGTGTCTTGGATTGTTGTTTGGTCTTAGGTTCATACGTTCATAGGTAGATACTAGGCTATTGGCCCAAGGGCCAAAGCATACCTAGCCAACAGTGTATTGGCTTTCACCACCCATGTAGTGTTAAATTCCTCCCCCTCTGTTGAGCAGAACCCCAGACATAATCCCAGGGGTGAATTTCCTATCACCCATCCACTTATCAAGGTTTTTCTTGAAGAGTGCTGATGATGAGCTCTGCTTGATGTCAATGAGAATTTTGTTCCAGAGCATGGGAAGTGTCTGGGACAAGAATCTTTCCCTCCAGCATGTCCTATTTATCGTTGTGGTGAGGTTTAGGCCCCTAGAGCATGTAACTCGGGGAGATTGGGATTTCTTTAAGTGGAGCATGTCCATTAATTCCAGTGGCAGCTTGTGACTTCAAATCAAACGGGGGGGGGGGGGGGGCTGCAGGAGACAGCTGAATGGGTGGGGTCAATGGGAATGGGTGTGACCAACTAGAAGTGGAGGGGCTATGCTCAAAACCACAAAAACTTTAATTAAATATGCTGCCCCGGGTGCCAAACCATCATTATGGGAGTCCAATCAAGACAAAATGAAGTGTAGAAGAAAAAAAATATTTCAATCCATTGGCTGCATGAAAAAATAAATTACTTTTTAAATACATTACTGGAATGCCAGTCAAAATCAAATATAAGAAAAACAAGCAGCACTTAACTCAGATCACTTCTCCTTGCACTCCAGTTCTAATTATAATTTATATTCGGCTTTATTAAAGTACCAAGTAACATGCTGAAAATAGCAATCTCTGTGATACCCTCATTTGTAAAAATGTTTCTTATCCAAAAAAGACCTGCTGCCTGACAACTATCTACTTGTTTCATGGGGAAAACATGATCAAAGTAAAAAATGGAAAGCAAACAAGAAACAAGCTCAACATATATTGCTTAAAGGATTACTGCACAGGATATGGACCATGCATGATAGATTGTCATTCTGTTTAGCTTGCAGGTAAAGCCTGTAATGAGCTTAACATAATCTAATCCTGGCCTTTATTACAAATACTGTCATATGCATTTCAATACCCAAGGCTTATACATTATCTAGTTATGTAAGTATTCTCTGCATGGCAACAACAGAAAGGTTTTCAACGTTGGCAATACTGCTTATTAAAACTTACTTGCATCTTACAATATTAGACAAGCTTACCTGATGGTCATTAAAGCACTGCTACTTAAACACAGAGCAAAAGGCACTTTCTGAATAATAATAAGCATATATCAACAGTATAAAAATGACAGAAACCAGAACATTCTGCAAAATCAATGACAGATGAAAAGCCACTGTAGTACTTGTGTTTACCTTGGATGGGGGGGATAGTCTGCGCATTTACACTGCATAACTGCTCCTTGCCTTGCTTGGACACATCCAGAGTCACTACATGGGGGAGTGGGGTGCAACAAGTTTGTCACAATTTGAAATGTCTCTGGCTGACTGCGATGGCCCTGACACATTTGTCATACCTCTCAACCTCAGAGCAAGAAATCTGGACAAAGCCATACATAGAAGTGGGATAAAGGCCCAAAAATAAGGACAATTTTTAAATATTGCTTTTATAAACTTAGAAAGATAATAGAATAGTAGGTCTTGTATTAGTATGAATTTTCTGAATAATATGAATTCTGAAACTCAAATGTCTTTCATTATTTTCTAACTTCAGTCTTTAATGATTTGCCACTAATTTGCCAAAAAAACCCCACAATTTTATAAAAAATGGACCAAAAATGTGATGCAAAAATATAAAATAGCCACACAATACAGCTGGGAACCTGTCAAAGAAGGGACACTTTTAATATTAGTACTGCTAACTTGAGCAGCTGAAAAATAAAATAATCTACATGCATTTCTGAAATAAAAGTAATCCATAACTGATTATTACATTTATTTATTAATTGTAAACCCTCCATGTTTTCTTCCAAAATTGCCATTTTGCAGAGGGATTATTAGGGGAAGAGCAACATTTTGAGCCAAAATCGGGGACAGTTGAGAGGTTTGATATGCCTAATTCTATAAAGCAATTTTATTTGCATGTACCTCTCAACCTGTTAATGCAGGAAATCTGGACAAGGCCAAATATATTGGGGGAACATACAAACACTACTAAAAATTGCTATTGTATAAACTTAAGACAGTTGATAGAATAACAGGTCTTGCTTTAGCATGCATTTTTTCTGAAGGTTATGACGTAAAACTCAATGTCTGTCATTTAGTGACTTCATTCCTAAATGATTTGCCAGAAAACCACACATTTTATGAGGAACAAACCAAAGATAAGAAGCAAATATATATTCATTCTGCAAAAATATGGACAGCTGAGAGGTATAGTTCAATGAGGGCTGTCTGAGTTTGCTGCCCTTCCCCTCTCAAAATCATAGTCGATTGGAGCCTCACCCCTGCAACCATTCCAGTGCCCCATTTCTTGGTTATTTTGCCCCATTTACCATAAACACTGCAATGTGCATACTGCTTTACTTCTGCGATGATTTGGATTTAATTTGAAACTTTTATTTTGCATTTTTACAGCACAAACCCCAATAGATATCTGCTAAACAAAGCAATGCAGTCTCACAATGAAAACAGACTTAGCATTAAAACTTCTCTGCCCTTGAAACTCACATGCATTGAAACAGCATTGAAACCCACATTCAAAGAAAATACATTTTGCCAGTGGCAGATAAAGATTAACTTTGGGCTGTTTTCAAATCATAGGCCCCTTGAACACAAAACATACACATGCTCTTTGATACACCTTCCCGATTGTATTAAATTGTATTCATTGTACAATACAGTATAGTTGTTAGAGGGCATTTTAAATTTATTGTTTTGAACATTAGTAAACAATGAAAATGCATGCACCAATGACAAAACTACCCAATTCAGAACATTTCCATCATAAAAGTCTACTCAACCTTCTACACTCCACCAGTATCAGTAAATATGCACAATCTCTGAAGTGTAAAAGTCATCTAAATAATTCCACATTAAAGAAATCTGTAACAATGAAGAGGTTGCTGCTAGCAAACAACTTTATATGTCATTGTTTATTCATCTACAAATAAAGTGCCTGTTGCCCTTGAGGAATAAATTGTCCTATGTTGCATGCATTAACAAAAATGATAAGCTAGTAATATCGCAATAGGGACTGTATGGCAAACTGATAACAGGTTCATAGTTACTACTCTAGGTATCTTTGCCAAAAAGGACGCAGCATTCACCAACTTTACAACACAGTACAGTATCAGCAATGCATCCATCTACTGTGGGAGTAGAACCCACAACCTTCTGCATCAAAAGCAAGTACACTACCTGTTATGCTATTAACAATACAAGCCAACTCAGAATAAGCAGCACTAAAGTTTTGTTCCCCTGCAGCTCTCAGCTCCTTGTAAAATCTACTCGACACACAGTTGTATCTCTGAACTTTACAGCACAAGAAATCTTGAAAAAGCTGAAATTTATTGTGGGGGGGGGGGGGCAAAAGCCCAAAAAACAGGGACACATTTTAAACATTGCTTGTACAATGTTGGAAAGTTACTAGAATAAAATGCTGTGTTACCACCATACATTTCACTGCCACGTCTTTAACCCAGGGGACCCTGTGCAAAACAGTCAGAGAAACATACCACTATGCCAAATCAGCTGTTTTGTGAACAAGAGGAAGACAAACTTAAATGGCTACCATTTAGTGAATTCAGTTCTCACCATAGCTGTCAACCTCTTGGCACAAAACACCTGAACAAATCCAATAATGGGGAATACAGCCCCCAAACATATTCAGTGAATTCAGTTCTCACGATAGCTCTCAACCTCTTAGCAAAAAACATGTGGACAAAGCCAGTAATGGGGGGGAATACAGCCCCCAAACATTCAATGAATTCAGTTCTCACCATAGATAGCTCTCAACCTTAGCACAAAATACGTGGACAAAGCCAATAATGGGGGAATGCAGTCCCAAAAATAGGGACACATTTCAAATATCCATGTTATAAACTTAGTCATCTGCTAGAATAAACAGTTTGGTGTTACCATGTACTTTCTGAAGAATATCCCCCCCCCCAAAAGGAGAGATATCCCCCCCAAAAGGAGAGATATCTATACCAAGCAATTGCAGCCCCCCAAACATCTCCAACGCCCAAGTGAGAACTGCTCTCTCCAAAGCAAAAAACACAGCATCCATGGGACCTGATGGTGTCCCCGGCTGTGTGCTCCACGAACTCAATGAGGAATTAAACCCACAGCTAGGACAACTGTTTAATCATAGTCTTACCTCTGGATACGTACCCAGGGAGTGGCGCACTGCAACTGTGGTCCCACTTCACAAAGGCGGTGCCTCCACCGACCCTGGAAATTACCGGCCCATTAGCTTGACAAGCCTTATCTGCAAAGCCATGGAGAGGATCATAATGGACCTCATAAATAAAGACATAGGGAATTTGCAGACTTTGGATCCATCCCAGTTTGGCTTTGTCAAAGGCAGATCATGCCTTCTAAACTTGGTTGACTTTTTCAAAACAGTCACCAAAGCCATTGATGAGGGAAATGCAGTCCATACAGCCTACCTCGATCTGGCGAAGGCCTTCGATACAATACCCCACTCGGGTATCATTGAAAAACTCATCAGCTTAAATGTTAACCCATACATCACAAGATGGGTTGCAAACTGGCTGAGTGACAGAACCCACAGGGTCAGAGTTGCTGGCGCCATGTCAGACTCAAAGCCTGTCACAAGTGGTGTACCACAGGGCTCAGTCCTGGGCCCACTCTTGTTTGGCATCTACTTTTCCGAAGTACAAGCGAACACAGGAGGGTTATGGCTGACAAAGTTTGCAGATGACTGCAAACTGGCGCCATAGTAGAAAACACATCTGACACAGATATCCTTCAGTAGGGTCTCACAGAAATGGATAACTGGTGCCAGAGCCATGGCCTAAAGTTAAATGCCAAAAAATGCATAGTCACACCCTTCGAAAAACAAGGTTACCCCTAGCTACCAAATAGGTGGCAATCCACTGAGCACAGAAGAAGTTATCAGGGACCTGGGGACCCAGGTTGATAGTAGTCTGTCATTCGACACCCATGTAGCTAAAGTAGTTAGGAAGACCTTCTACATTGCCCACCTTATCATGAAGGGATTCTCATCTAGATCAAGGGAGGTCATAGTCTCCTATACTCATCACTCATCAGACCAATGATTGAGTACAATGCCCCATTCGAATGTATCTGACCCGACACTTGCAGCAGCTGGAGAGGCCACAAAAGTTCCTCACCAAAAGGATAAAGGGTCTCAAACATCTGTCCTATGCTGCCCGACTGAAAGAACTCCAGCTCTATTCAGTCGCTTACCGCTTGCTCAGAGGTGACCTTTGCCTAACATACAAGGCCATGTCAAACCCAGATTTGATGAATATGCTTCACCTCAAAAAATCTAGATCCGGCAGAGCCACAAGGGCGGGAGACTTAAACCTCGACACGGCTATAAATAGGACGTGCTGGAGGGATAGATTCATCACCCAAAGACTCCCTATGCTGTGGAATAAAATCCCGGTATATGTGAGGCAGAGCACCTCGCTGGCCTTGTTCAAGAGAAATCTTGACCAATGGATGGGAGATCGCAGATATACCCCAGGGATTACCTCAGTGTCACTGCTCGACAGAGGCACAGCAAAATAATGGGTATAGTTCCCCATACTAAAGGGGTGGCGTAAGCCACAAAACTATGGGCTAGGCTTGTAAATGCCCTCGGGCAGATAGCCTAGTATGAACCTATGAACCTATAATATGAAGTCTGAAATTCAAATGCCTGTTATTTTCAAACATTTAACCAGGAAACTAGTCTGACTTGGAACAAAAGACAATTTTCAGCAGAGCAGGGAAAAACTCCAGACACATCTTTGCAAGATGGGAGGACATGCAGACTCCACACAGAAGGCACCCCAGCCAAGAATAAAACCAGAGAACCTGCAGCTGTCAGGCAGCAATGCTACCAGTGCACCACTGCACTACAGACTTTGCAAGCCAAGGAAAAATGTAGATACAGAAACCACAGATTTTATGAGGAATAGAACAAATGAGGCTAAAATCTGCTGATTTTTTTAGAAATGGTGGTGGATAGGGAATTCAGGTCCTTGCCACGTGCATCCAAGGTACAGCGTTCAAGCCTGAGTAACTCTACCCATCACCATTTGTTCTCTCTAGCCATCAGTATATAGCAACTGGGGCATTTTACGCACACACACACACCAGTCTTTACCTACCTGTTTCATGCAGAGAACATATCACCAGCGACTGACCAACAGAACATGTCAGAAGCCACAGAATCCATCTGCACAATACCCATCCAGCCAGCGAAGCCACAGAATCTATCCAGCCAGCAGCGACCAACAGAATCCATCTACATGATGCCCGGGCAGCGAAATCCTCGCTAGAGCTGAGAGAGCTCTCAGCTCACTCCTCATTGGCCCTGTCTATAAGGGAAGCAGTCTTCTGGAGCTCCTCTGTTCTGTGCGCTCGTCGACCACACAGATTCCTGGGTATCCTACAGCACAGGGTGCTGGGTACCTCTTTCTCTGCATCCGGACTGCTGATAAAGGCAGTCTGAGTGGATTTTTTGTTTCACAAATTTTTTTTTCTTTGTTTTTCTGGGTGGGAGGGCTGCAGACTGACAGCCCGATAGCACGAGCCACCCCTTATTAATTCCAGGATTGACATGGATTTGTATGTTAGACAGAGGTCTCCTTGGAGTAAGTGGTATGCGACCGGGTAGAGTTGGAGTTTCTTGAGTCGGTCAGCATATGGCAACTGTTTGAGGCCAGCAGTCCTCTTGGTGCGGTGCGTTTGGGGCCTCTACAGTTGTTGTAGGTTTCTTGTGAGGTACATTCCAAATGGGGCATTGTATTCACTGATGGGTCTGATAAGTGATGAGTAGAGGGGGACGATGACATTCTTATTTCTAGATGCGAGCCCTTTTGTGATTAGGTGAGCCACGTAGAAAGATTTTCTGACCACTGTGGCAATGTGGTTATCGAAGGAGAGGTTACTATCCATTTGGGTCCTAAGATCTCTTATCACACCTTCTGTGTTACGTGAACTCCCCCTATTTGGTAATTCATGGGTACCGTGTTTTTACCAAAGGGGATAACAATGTACTTTTTGGCATTTAGCTTGAGGCCATGATTTTGACACCAGGTGCCTGTCTTGGTGAGGCCATTTTGCAGGATGTCTATGTTGGCAGGGGAATTGATAATGGCACCCAGTTAGCAGTCATCTGCGAACTTGGTTAGCCATAGACCCTCGTGTTCGCTTGCACTTCAGAGAAGTATATACCAAACAAGAGAGGTCCCAAGACTGAACCCTGGAGCACTCCACTTGTCTCTGGTTTGGAGTTGGATCTGGAGTTTGCAAATCTCACCATGTGGGTTCCGTCCGTGAGCCAGTTGGCCACCCATCTCATGATGTAAGGGTTTATGTTAAGGTTGATGATTCTATCTATGATTCCTGAATGGGGGATAGTGTCAAAGGCTTTGGCGAGGTCCAAGTAGGCTGTCTGGACCACCTTGCCCTCATCTATGGCCTTGGTAACTGTTTCAAAGAAGTCTACCAAGTTTAGGAGATGTGATCTACCTTTCCCAAATCCGAATTGGGTAGTATCCAAAGTTTGGAGGTTACCAATGTCTTTGTTTATGAGTTCCATGATGATACACTCCATGGCCTTGCGGACCAGGCTTGTCAGGCTAATAGTTCGATAGTTCCTGGAGTCTGTGGTGGTTCCTCCTTTGTGGAGTGGGATAACCCTTGCTGTGCACCATTCCATGGACACATAGCCTGTGGTGAGGCTGTGATTGAACATGGAGTTTAGGTGGGGGGCTAGTTCATTTTGGAGTTCATGTAAGATACAGCCTGGGATATTGTCCAGTCCCATGGATGCTGTATTTTTGGCTTTAGAGAGTGCTGTTTTTATCGGCGCATTTGTGATTGACAGGGCTCTACAACCATCTGGTATAATTATAGGCCCTTTGGGGGGTGAGGGGGGGCATAAAGTTTGCACTGAACATGTCTGCCAAGATGTTGGCAATATCAGTTGGCTCTGGGTTTTTTTGCACTATTCTGTTGTAACTCTGTGCAGATCGGGATGTTGCCATGGAGATTCTTGACATAGCTAAAGAATGCCTTGTGGTTGTCTTTGGTATCCGTGGCAATTTTTCTTTCAAAATTAGCTTTGGAGGATTTAATGAGAGATCTTAGTTTCTTACTGAGGCCCATCAGTGAGTTCCTCCATACCTGAGTTTTTACTCTCTTTTGCAACAGTTTCTTCCTTCTGTTGCAAAGTTTGTTAATGGGGCCGCCAGATCAGCTTCCTTTTTTTGGAGGATAGCGTCTTGGTTTTGTTGGAGATAGCACGATCCATGCACTCATGCAGGTGTTTGTAGAGTGTATTTGTGTAGGATTTAGCAGTTGTGACTGTATTGACTGTATTATCCATCTGAGGGGTCATTGTAAAGTTAGCAACCTCCGTTTTGAGTAGTGTGAAGTTCGCTTTGGAAAATATTTTTACAATGGTTTCCTTTTGTGGGGGTGGGGCTGGGATGTGGATATCTAGGGTGATTAGTTTATGGTCTGATCTAACAAGCAAAGAGTTGATCTTGGGAATTGAGCACTGGTCACCCATATTGGTAATGATCAGGTCCAGAATATTCTTGCCCCTAGTTTTGTGTTTATAATCATGGCTTTGGAAGACCCAGCAAGTTCACCCATCATGCTGTCACAGGACAACGATGTAGGTAATCTTACCCTCCTAATAGGAGCTCTTAGTCAACGAGTTGAAGGTATTGCTACTAGACTTGATTCTATAACTAAGACTAATTCATCAGTGCATTCACTTAACCCTCCAAGTACTTTCTAACCACCTTTGGTCACTTAGTTGGCTCAAGAAGGAAGAGAGGGTAATAGAACCTTGTCCAGTACAGTAAACTGTCCAGTCAATAGTACTGCATGTAACACAGCTGTGGAGTTACAAAATAGACCACAAGACCTTACACAAACTTATGAAACAAGATCTATGCATCAAGAAGTACCTTCAGGGCTTATTGGGGCTCCATCACTGATCACATGGCTGAAAGAGCCTGTTTCCCTTCAAACACCAAGGAGGAGTTCAGAAATGGAGCAACTGGCTAGAGGGAAGGACACATCACACAGATGTTAAAAGAATTTGATCAAAGACTACTAAAGTATAAAAAATTGCATATGAAAATAGCTTCCTTTAAAGAGTGTATGAGTGAGAACATCACTCCTAAAGGACTGAGAGTATGGCAGTCTCCCACAAGATTAGTGGAGGGTTCAGAGTTTCACTAAGAATTACTAAAACTCTTTGACAAGCATGGCTATGAATTACAAGCAGTCATGTGCAAACACTATCAGTTATGGGTAGATTAATTAATGGAGGAAGCAACAATCCTAGACCAAAAAATCAAGGAAAATGTGGACTTAAATAGGTATAAATTTGATTATGAAAGATCATTCACCAGTATTGATCAGTACATTTCAAAACTGAGAAATGGCAAGCTGAAATGGTAAACAGAGATAGACATGCCTATGAGACTGACTCAGCCTATCTGAAGTCAGATCCATTGCAATCCAGAGCTCTGACTGGCCAAATGGATGCCAGAGGAGGGTCTACAGGGAATTCAACCCATCCAGGAAATGCAACATGTAGAAAAGGAAGACAGGAGAGCAATGCGCACCAACAGAGCTGTTTGGATTATAAATCGGGGAACAGAAATGGAAACAGAAGTCAGGATGACAGAAATGTCGAATTCCAGCAACAGACAACAAAATGTGGTCAATTCTACACCAGGAAATGCCCCAATTTTTCAGCAACCAGCGTCAACTTACAACTTGAGGTGAAGGACTACCAGAACATACTACAACAGGAGGAACAACTGGAATCACTGAACAACCCTGCAGTAAGTGATTCTAGGAACTGTAAAATTCTTTACAACACAGAAAAAGACTTTAAATTGTTTACCTTTTCTGGGTTAACTGTAGACCTAATGCTGGTAGACTTATTGGCTAAAGGGCATACATTTGTACCAACTCGTAGAGCAGACTTACCTAACACTTTAATTGATTTAAAACTATTTGTAAGAAAATTTAATTTAACAGTACTGTTGGGTCCAGACTAAAACACACTCAGCACATTAAACACAGCTAGTATTTACAAACCCACATTATACCTATATATAGATTTGTAAATTAGACATAGCAAACTGTCTAAACAATGGTAAAGAGGTGAATGCTGGATTCAGCAACATCACTAGAAAAGAAAAAGAAGCATTGTCTTTACTAAAACAAGCCCCTGTCAGGATTATGCAACCTGACAAAGGGGGCGGGTTAGTATTAATGAACTATGAAGAGTATGAAGGTAGAATGTCCTGGATTTTACAAAGAGATGTTTAGGTTGAAGTTTCCAGAAATGAATTGAATGCAGCATACAGGACGATTCGAACAATTTTAAATGATTTGTTTATTGAGGGGAAAATAGACATTGACCAATATAACTACCTGAACATGCCAGCACCTAGAATCCCTGTACTTTTTGGGATTCCAAAAATACATAAAAGTACCACTGACCCACCCATGAGACCCCTAATAGATGCCAGGAATTACATTACATATTACATACTCCTGTGCTAAATTTGCAGACTACATACTTAAGAAATATATTAAGAAAGAGGGGCAAATATGTAAAGATTCATGGAGTTTTTTATCTAACATCAATAAACTGGAATTCAGCAAAGACTTGAACTTCCTGACAGTCGATGTGAAGGACTTGTATTCATCAATCCCCCACCAAGAGGGTATAGAATGGGTCAGTTACATGTTACACAAGGGAGGGGCACCAGCAGAGGAAATCACACTTGTTGAAGTCATGTTAGACATTATTCTATCATACAATTTCATCATGTTCAGTAATAAGTTCTACCTCCAGAAAATACGGGTAGCAATGGGTTCACCTTGTGAGGCTAGTGTAGCAAATCTAGTGATGGCCTACTGGGAGGAGGAGTATGTGATGAAATCAGGGCAGACCCAACATCAGATCCACTATTACACCCATTATTTGGATGATATTTTTATATTAACAGAGGGAGACCATACCCAAGCAGAAGAACTGGTTTCGTACTTCAATAGTACCACACTCTTTTTATCTTTCACATTTACTTTTGGGAAACATAACATCGCATATCTGGATGTTAACCTTAACAAAGACTACGCTAATAGTTGCTATTCAGTAACTATATACAGGAAAGAAACGTACTCGAACACATTTTTACACTACAGTAGCTGCCACCCCCTTCACCAAAAAAGATCGGTGATGAAGGGGCAACTAGTGAGCACAGCAAGGATGGTCACAAAAGATGAAGACTTTTCCATTGAATGTAGTAAACTACAAGGTATGTTTTCTTGAAGGGGTTACCCAAACCACTTACTGAATCAAATAATGACAGAAGTGCAGTCAAAAAGATCAAGAGATTTTTATAAACCAATATTGTATAGGAAAAACATTTCAGAAAACTTAACATTAGATTTGTACACAAAAACAGGCTCTTACATTATTGGACAGGGTAGTTTGATTACACCCTTCAGCTCAGGTGCATATGAGATCATGAGGATCAAAAAAAAAAATTGTAAGCCTGTTTCCTACCTTTCCTGTAATTAGTGTTCCAGATACAGATTTGCTGTATCCAGGACTATTTGTAAGCTTCTGAGCCCCCAAGCCTTTCTGTGTTGGAGGAAAGCCTTCTAGCTTATCAGTGGGAGTGGTAAGCACTAGGTAACCTGTCTACCACATACGGAGTGGTTCTGGCCCAGAATTTGTAGTTATTGGCCATTTGGGCGGTCTTCCATCTCTCTCAACTTTCTGATTTGAAGGCCTGCATTTGCACTTGTTTCTGTCCTGTAACTCCTGGGCCATCTCATTTGCTCACTCAAAAAAAAAAAAAAAAAAAAAAAAAAAATCTGCTTTTACTGTATTTGTGTTTCTTCCTACTTTATTTTGCTTTTGCATCATCTTAAAAGTACTCAATTGTATTTATTACTGCTTGGTGTAACTCATTCTAAGCCTTTTAGTTTAAGCACTTGGGCTTCAGACCAGTTGTTTTACATTAGGAAGGTTTGTGGTCTGCACTGTGGTGGCAGGACAGATAGCTTACATCCTTCCAAGTTGGGAAATGCTGATTGAGGGCTCAGTGTCTGTTATTCTAAAAGTGTATTAATTCTGTTTTAAGCACTTGGGCTTCAGGCCAGTTATTTTACATTAAAAGGGTTCATGGTCTGCACTCTTGTGGGAGGAGAGGCTGGACTCTGCCCTTCTGAGCTGGGAATTTCTGGTTAAAGGCTTATAGTGCCTGCATATTTGAACTGCTTCTTACTGAAATTGGTACACCTTGTTTGCTGTAGCATAGACTAGATCCAGGCCTGCTGAATCTAGCTTTATTTGTATAACTTGAGCACTAATCCAGGCATTCTTTAAAGTATTCAATTGTATTTATTACTGCTTGGCAGTAACTTGATTAAAGTGTAGCTATCATTCTAAGTCTTTTGGATTAAGCACTTGGGCTTCAGACCAGTTGTTTTACATTAGGAAGGTTTGTGGCCTGCACTGTGGTGGCAGGACAGATAGCTTACATCCTTCTAAGTTGTGAACTGCTGATTGAGGGCTCAGTGTCTGTTATGCTAAAAGTGTATTAGTTCTGGACTCCGCCCTTCTGAGCTGGGAATTTCTGGTTAAAGGCTTATAGTGCCTGCATATTTGAACTGTTTCTTACTGAAATTGGTACACCTTGTTTGCTGTAGCATAGACTAGATCCAGGCCTGCTGAATCTAGCTTTATTTGTATGCTGCTTGTTTGTTTGCTTGTTATTTCCCTGAAATGCTAATTCCACCTAAAACGTGGCTTTTCAGCTCTTCTGTGGATCCCTAGTGATATCTGCATTGCTTACTGTACTTATTTCCTTGTTTCACTTGAAAGAAAGTTACTGTTTGTCGTTTTTTCATTTAAGTTACCTGAAACACATTGCATTTAAGTTACATGGCACTTGCTCACTAAAGCAATTATATAAGTCAGCACTAAAATATTAAAAGCACTACACCCTCACAAACTCCCCTTGAGTACCTCGTTCCCCTTTGGCCCTTTTTTTTCAATTATAAAGGAATTCCCAATACTATTCTAACATTTCCAAAGGTCAGTTGTCAATCTCCTCTCTTGTCCAGCTGGTGAATCTCGGAATCTTAAGGCAATGTTACAACTGCCTCATGTACACAGACAACCCTCTCCTCCTCCCAACAAATTCCAACACATGTGAGAGATGCAACCATATAGCCATACTGGAGGCTAAGCTCTCTCAACTCAGTACTGGCAAAACCAGTCAGGAGGAGAAGGAAACCACACTCACTACAATTCCAATCTCACATAGACCTACCACAACAGCAAACACATAAACCCACAAAAACATACTCAGAGGCTTTAAATAAAAATCTGCCTAAGCAGCAGAGACCCCCAAAGCAGACACCCAAGCAACCGCTACCCCAAAACAAAACTTGTGCAACACATAGCTCACAAAGCCAGTGTGCCGAACAGTCACAGCCCTTAAGGCTAAACAACACACCTGATACACTTGTAATAGGTGACTCTATCATCAGGCACACTGACGTCCTGCTCACCAGGCTGAACAAGGAGAAGGTCACGGTGAGCTGCCTGTCGGGCGCTAGGATCCGCCACATAACACAAGCACTCAGGTCACCCCAAAGGCAAGTACAAATATGACTCAGTCATTGTCCATGCTGGTGTGAATGACCTGAGATGTACCTCCCTGGACTACATGAAAAGAGACATAGAGGAGCTCTCTGAGCATATAGCCCAGGCCGGTATGACCCTGACCTTGAGTAGCATCTTACCCTCACCAAGAATGATGCCACAATATGAAGACAAGATGACAATTTCAACAATTGGCTTAAGTATTGGTGTCATTCAAAGGGGATCCAATGCCTGTCAGCCTGGGATGACATGCTCGACAAGCCACGATGCTTTGCTAGGGACGGCTTGCACCTGTCACCCCTGGGCTTTCGATATTGGCAAAGGCTCTTGCTACCCCCATAGTGCCTTTTTTAGGCAAGGCTCAAAAGACAAACCCACCTCCATAGGTATCACAAGAGATAAGAAACTAAGAGTAATGCTACTCAATGCCAGAAGTCTAAACCTCAAGATGCACGCACTCGAAACTCTCCTTAGCATGGATAACATCAATATCTGTGCAGTAACAGAAACCTGGTTGAAGGCTCTCGACAGTACCCCAGCACTACCAGGTTATACCTCATACCATGCTTTTCGGCCCCAAAACTTTGACCGTACTACAAAAGAGGGGGAGTATCACTATTCATCAAATATACCCACACCTCCAGGTTGGTGGCACAGCACGAAGCATCAGAGACTATCTATGTGCAACTAACAGTGGGTAAAACTGCCTTCCAGTTTATAGCCTGCTACAGACCACCCTCCCAAACCCAGGAACCCCACTCAGCCTTCCTGAGAACACTGGAAAATATGAAGGTCTCTCCAAACACCATTATATTCGGCGACTTCAACTACCCAAACATAGACTGGGAGCATTACTCTAGCTCCAAAACCCTAGTCCAAAGGTTCCTAGAATTTATAAACTCAAATGCTATGGAACAACTTGTTACCACTCCCGCAAGAGGAGAAAACATACTGGACCTGATAATCACCAACATGGGGACTCTATGCTCCAGACCAGAAGTGTAGCCCACACTGGTAAGATCAGACCATAAACTAATCTCACTGGATATTCACATCCTGACTCCACCCCCTGCCCTGAAAACCACAGTGAAAAACTTCTCTAAAGCAAATTTCACACTCCTCAAAACCGAGGTGGAATCCTTCAAAGCCCCCGGGCCTGTGAAAAATATGGCCCAGACCACAGAATCCTTTATAAACGCATTCTATGAACACCTTCAGGAATGCATGGCTCATGCAATCCCAAATAAAACCAAGACCCAATCCTTCAAAGGCAGATGTCCTGTCTGGTGGACCCCAGCCATAAACAAACTATACAATAGAAGGAGGAAGCTACTACATGATAGAGCAAAATCCCAAAAAGGGAAGGCATCTCTGATCAGTATTAGCAAAAAACTATGGGCACTCATTAAATCATCTAAGGCCAGCTTTGAGAGAAAAATTGCACAGGACACTAAGGATAATCACAAGGCTTTCTTTAGTTATGTTAGGAACCTGGGTGGGAATTCCCAGATATGCTCAGAATTAGTCCAAAATGACAAAAAATACACCGAACCCACAGACATTGCCAACATCCTAGCTGACAGGTTTAGCGCAAACTCCCCCCCCCCCACCAAAAGGGAAAATATTTATCCCAGCAGAGTGCTGCCCCCCTGACATCTCAGATGCTCAGGTAAGAGCTGCCCTCTCCAAAGCAAAAAAACACAGCATCAATGGGACCAGACGGTGTCCCGGGCTGCGTCATACATGAACTCCAAGAAGAGCTAAACCCAAACATAAAACTACTGTTCAGTCTCAGCCTTACTACAGGATATGTACCCAAAGAGTGGCGTACAGCAACAGTGGTCCCTCTCCACAAAGGTGGTGCCTCAACGGATCCTGGAAGCTATCTCCCCATAAGCCTGACTAGCTTGGTCTGCAAAGCTATGGAAAGGATCATCATGGACCTCATAAATAAAGATATTGGGGACCTACAGACACTGGATCCTACCCAGTTCGGCTTTATTAAGGGCAGATCCTGCCTCTTAAACCTGGTTGATTTTTTGAAACAGTCACCAAGGCCATTGACGAGGGGAAGGTGGTCCACACAGCCTACCTGGACCTCGCAAAAGCCTTTGATACAATACCCCACTCGGGCATTATAGATAAGGTCACCAGCTTAAATATAAACCCCTATGTCACTAGATGGGTTGCAAACTGGCTGAAGGACAGAACCCACATGGTTAGAATTGCTGGAGCCATGTCAGACACCAAACCAGTTACAAGTGGCATCCCCCAAGGCTCAATCCTGGGACCTCTCTTGTTCGGTATATATTTCTCGGAGGTACAGGCCAACATGGAAGGACTGTGGCTGACTAATTTCGCAGATGACTGCAAACTGGGCGCCATAATTGACTCTCCAGCTGACACAACCATCCTCCAAAAGGGCCTCATAGAAACAGACAACTGGTGCCACAGCCATGGCCTCAAGCTAAACACCAAAAAGTGTATAGTCATCCCCTTTGGCAAAAACAAAGTGCCCACAAATTACCACATAGGTGGTAATCCATTAAGTACAGAAGAAGTAATTAGGGACCTGGGGACCCAAGTTGATAGCAATCTCTCATTTGACAACCACATGGCCAAAGTGGTTAGAAAAACATTTTATATAGCCCACCTAATCATGAAGGGATTCACATCTAGATCAGGGCAGGTCATCGTGCCTCTTTACTCATACCTCATCAGGCCCATAATTGAGTACAATGCCCCTTTTGGGATGTACCTTACCAGACAGCTGCAGCAACTGGAAAGACCCCAAAAGTACCTCACCAAGAGGATCATAGGGCTCAAACAGATGCTATATGCTCCCTGGTTAAAGAAACTCTGGCTCTACTCAGTGGCATACCGCCTGCTCAGAGGCGATCTGTGCCTGACGTATAAAGCCATGTCCAACCCGGAATTAATGGACATGCTGCACCTCAGAAAATCCAAATCCCATCGAGCTACGTGCTCAAGAGACTTGAACCTCAGCACTGAAATAAATAGGACATGCTGGAGGGACAGATTCATAACCCAGAGGCTCCCTTCACTCTGGAATAAAATCCCAGTCCAGGTTAGGCAGAGTCCCTCATTGACTCTCTTCAAGAGGAATCTTGATGAGTGGATGGGAGATCGTAGGTTTACCCCGGGTATCACTTCTGTGTCACTGTTAGAGAGGCACAGTATACTAACCTCGAAAAAGGGCATAGCAAAATTAATTTAAAATGGGTGGCGAAAGCCAAACACACTCTGGCTAGGCTTATAAATGCCCTAGGGCAGATAGCCTAGTATGAACCTATAAACCTATGAATCACTAAGAACTGGGACATTTTACAGAATGACCCAACTACCAGGTCAAGAATAGAGGGTCCACCTAGATTAGTTTTCAAACGGGGCCCCAACTTAAAAAATATCTTGGAAGCTAACCATGGTACGTACCAGTATGCAGTTAGCTATGGTATGTCCAGATGTAACATGTGCCATTATTGCCCACACATGTCTACAGGGTCAACCTTTACCATTAGAGATAAAGAGTATCAAACAAAACACAAATTTAACAGTCAGACTAAAGCTGTGATCTATGTAGCTCTATGCCAACAATGTCCAGCATTCTACATAGGGAAGATGGACAGGAGGTTCAGGGAAAGAGTTTACGAACACCTGTGCCATATATAGAAAGGGAGTCAAGAGAACACTCTAAGTAGACACAAGCAGGAATACACAGACCTCACATTTAAATTTAAGGCAACAGACAGTGTGAAGTCTGATGGAAGAGGGGGCCCAGAATCTTTACATTTAGAAAGGCTAGAGTTATTGTGTCAACTCAGGACCACGGCTTGTGCTTACCCTGGGTTAAATGAGGTTTACTCTATTTCAAAGCTAAGAAACCTCCAGAGATGACTAACATGATGAATTGTAGGACAAACTAGCCATGTAAAATATATAACAGTTGTCTCAGTACAAGCTAATATGTACAAACTCTTAACAGCAGTCAATTTAGTAATGCATAATTCAAATGGTGGGTGCCATGCCATGATGTATAGACAGGAATGTTGTTTGTACTTCCATGTATTTATATATAATTGTTACCCCAATATTTATATATATATTTTATTCTAATGTTTAACTGTAGGATGCCATGCCATGCTGCATAAGACAGAAAAGTGTTCTGAACATTTTTATGCTTTTATGTTTATGCATTAGTACATTTTACTACTTTTTTATACTTCAACATTCTATTATAAGCATTTTAAGCACATTTATATTTTTAAACATTTTTAACAACAACATTTTTAAAAGGATCTCAAATATTTAAATGCAATTGTATGTTTACATTTTACGAGTATGATTTACTATGTCACAATACTGGACAGGAGAGTGTATATACTTACTTGCCTTTTAATACATCCAGAGAGTGTTTTGAAAGAAACTCTTAAAGGAAGTAGTTACTTATTGAGTGGCCCCTCATAGCATCATCAGTGTGTTGGGAATAGCCCTCATCCATTGGCTGACTAACAACATGCTTGCGTGTTCACAGTTATTTTATCTTCTACTTCAATATATATTCTGTATTTTTATTATTTTTGCTTGTGCTATATTAAAGAAAAGGACCTACAGTACTTGGAGTGGACTTACCTTCTTCCGCAAGTGTCTTGGATTGTTGTTTGGTCTTATACTTTTCCTGGTTTTGTACTCCCTATATTTGTTGGTAATATTATTTTCCAAAAATAAAATAGTTGTGTTTGAACACAAATTCCAGTGAGGCACACAGCAATTCAATTTCTCTCTCTGCGGAAACATTTTGTCCAACCAAATATTCTTTAAACCATAGCTGACCCAAGTCTGTAGGTATAACTGTGCAAAGGCTATAAAAGTCTGATGTGACTAACCAGTCTTCAGTCTTAAGTAAAACATCATTAAATGTGATAATACAATCCATGGATTCTAAAACAAAAGATCTAATGGTTGCGATGCATACACAGGCATGACCAATTTTAGATTCAATGAACTCCATGTAGTGAGGCCAATCACACCCACACATAAGTACATAACCTTTCATGCAATGCAAATTATGGCTTAAGTAGCTGATATTTATGCAAATTAACCAGGTGGAGTGATATAACAACCCATAATGCATCTGTGTAGACTCCATGTCAGTGTTAGTAGTGTATGCAGTAATTTTGTGCATACAGGAGTCTACATGGAAAGGAGATGTAAAAGACCCCATATATGAACATAATTCCCCTGAAAAGGTAAGATCCCATATATAAATATTCAATAGATACACTATGGATGTCTGAAAACAGCAGGAATTATGTCAAATTAATGTTAATTTAAAAAAAAAATTCCTGCATGTTTGCATTATGTGCCGTATTGCACAAACATGTTTAACATAAAAAAAATATATATATATATTTATAAGAACAGTATGATGTACTCTAGACAAAAGTAATGTAAGACCTTGCCTCTGGTCTGGCTCTTATGCTATTAGTCAGCTTAGATGTCTATGAACCATGTAATTTCTAGGCTGTCAGCATGAATATTATGGAAATGAGGGGTAAATGCCATGGATGTGTTGACTTGCTAAAGAGAACAACCATGTACGGATATCAGCTTCATGTAGGCTCCTACATGGTGTTTATATTCCCAGTGGATGTGGATGACATCAAGAGGGTGTGTCATGTCAGTTTTAGGAGATTTTTTTTGCTTAGTGCACATGTTTGAGCAGCACTCTGCTTCTCAGAAATGGTTTGGGTGTAGCTTAATTTGTTTGCGCAATCAGATCACCCACGTCCCAGTCCAGAGCTAGACAGCTATAAATGGAAGCCAGATCTATTCAATTAATATACAGTTTTGCATAGCTATGCTTAACAATGTGCAAACAGGTCCAAGAATGCAAATGTGCATGCCTGTACACTTCGTTAAGCAGAGCACAAACCCATTGCTCCTTGTTCAATTTAAAAAATATAGATAGATAGATAGATAGATAGATAGATAGATAGATAGATAGATAGATATGGATATATCTGTCTCTCTCTCCCTATAAATATATACACATATACATATGTCTCTATATATTTATAGATACACATATACGGCGCACACACACACACACACACACACACACACACACACACGCACACACGCACACACGCACACACACACACATATAGTGGGTCTACTTCACTTGACCTAAAGCTCATTTGACTGATACCCATTTGACCAACATCCAATTGACCTAAATTTCATTTGACCTATCACTCATTTGACTGACTCCTATTTCACCGACATGTAAGGCATAGACTTGTTGTGGGTTTTCCTTCACCTGTGACTTTTTTGTGATAAAAAGAATTACTCTATCCTATAGTGCTGACTGTTAGAATTACAGTAGTTATGTAGAAAGTAGTGTTGTAGTGTTTCTAAATGTGGGTTTTTCTATTTACATTTTTATGGGAATTATCTAAAGTAATTTGGTGAATGTTTTATGTGTTCCCAGCAGTAGTAGAAGTGTGCGAGTACTGTAAGGCAAGTTAAAGGTATATGCCTTTTTCCCCACTGTAGTGTGATTGTGGAGTTATTATATATAATTGGGGGGGGGCACAGCTTCCCACCTTGTTTGGTTGTACATTGCCCCATTTCTGTTAAGAGGGTTAGTAAGTAGTTTTAAGTTCTGGAAAGCGTTAGTTATTGGTTTTCTAAGTGTGCTTGTCTATGGTTTAACATTTAGTATGTTGAAATTCAGCATTGTAAGCTGTCAGTGAAATGGGAGTCAGTCAAATGAGTTGTCAGTCAAATGAAATTTAGGTCAATTGGGTGTCAGTCAAATGAGTTTTAGGTTAAGTGCAGTAGACCCATATAGACACATATATGGGTATGTGTGTGTATGCCTGTAGTGCCCTACATACCCAACTCATAGAGAGGAAAGCTGCACTAAGCCACAGATATCATTGAACAAAGGACCAGAAGAAAGGGCTTTACTTTAAATAATGCATTTACAAAATGTGGAAGTGCATATAATAACATTTGTTGCAATTGGAGGAATATTGTGAAGTCTGAAGTTTAGATTTCTGGCAGTCTTCTCTCACTTCATGTCCAACTGATGCCACATTTGACAGCAAACCACAATTTAGTATAAAACACACATAAATATGAGCCAAACCTGTGGACTTGGTGGAAGCATCTGGACAGTGTAGAATTATAGTGCCTTACTATGCCAGACCACATGCCTTCCTAAGACGGCATATGGAAACTTTGAAAATGTATGGCACAGTATAAGAATATGTACATATATTATAAAGCCATCTGTTTGCATCTAAGCCAGCAACAACACCCACATTCACTACAGCACCCTGTGTCTGTTTGATTTCACCATGCATACATCAACAGCTGAACAAGTTGTGTAATGAATAATGTTGTGTGTTCAATCATCGACAGGGAAAACTGATTGTGGCCATAGACTTGCCCATCCAAATGCAAACAGACACATTTGCTCAAATCATGTACTGCTGTAACATAGCTAGGTTACTAAATAGTTATCTGACTGCTAGACTACTAGCTGCAGATGACAGTGAGAAGCAATGTGACTCTACAGTCCTCCCAAGCTGTCCACCACAGGGCTTGGTTAGGTCCTCTAGAATTAATTCACTTGCAATCATTTATAAAGTAAAATTGAGCTGTGGCATGTATGTTAAGTACTGTGCTCAGTAGTCATTAAACCTAGATAGGTAATCCCACTCCAGCCCACTTTGTGTACATGTGTGTGTGTGTGTGTCTGTGTGCATCTCCCTAAAGAAAAAAATGTGAATCCCACACTGATTTCCAACTGGCATGTGTTTGTACTCTGCTGGACCTTGCATTTGATGCAGGTCTCCAAACTCTTGTCCTCCACATGGCCTGTTGATGGCATCTACTATAAGGTTACCTAAAGTCATGCTAATGTTGGAAATGAGCTGTTGCACATTTGATCAGTTCTGTGTTCTGTAGTCTGTAAACTTAGATAGGTAGGGTTTCAGTCTCATGACAGCCAGCTGTGTGTGTCTCTCTTCATAAAGAAGAATAAAGTGTGAATTCCATAATGACATGGTTTTGCACTGTTTTGGGCCTTGCAGTTGATGCAGGTCTCCAAACTCTTGTCCTCCACAAGGCCTGCTGATGTCACCTACTATAAGGTTACCTAAAGTGATACTAATGTCAGACTTGAGCTGTGGTGTGTGTAAGTACTGCATTCTGTAGTCTATAAACCTAGATAGGTAGGGGTACTTTTCTCACTGCAACCAACTTGGTGTGTGTGTGTGAGCTGTTAGTGGATGTTACTCAGAACATTTTATAATAGCCTATCGGACACTGTCCTCTTATCTTCAACAGACACTGCTAACATCATTAGCAATAGATTATTGCTTGTGTATACATTACAACAGGTTATGGTTATGAAGTGGCCTAACAGATGCATACATGTACAATGTTATTAAGTTCATGGTGTCATTCTAAGGTAAAACAGTACCTGGCAGTGTGGGATAATATGGTATATTGAGTATGCTGCTTTGCCAGGCATAGGGCACTTGCCTGAATCATACTCCCATTATTAGGCATGGTCACAAGAGCAGACTTACAAATGTGACAGCCTGGCACTTGCCTGAACCTTAATCTCATTATTAGGCATGGTCACAAGAACAGACTTACAAATGTGACAATGTACAACTCTAGCAGAGAAAGGGTCATGCTGCTAAACCCTTGGGTTTCACAGCATAAAAGACACTCTCTGTAGGCAATCTTTGCAGTGAAGATGTGGATGTCTGTGCAGTCACAGAAAACTTGTTCAAGTTTGCAGTAAGTACTTTGGCCTTGCAAGGCTACAATGCCTTTTTCACAACCAGACAGCAAATGGAAGTTGTGTGAACTAATGTGGGACTACAGTTATATGTTCCAGGAACCTAAATGTACAGTATGGCATACATAGGACATGATGGAGTGACAGAAACATCTCTCAAGGGTTGACACTCCTCTGCAGTAGGCCTCACATCCATGTCAAGCAGAGTACCTCCATTAACTTAATGAAGGTCAGGCTGCATGAATTGCTGTGAAAATGTTATCTAACATGGATCACTGCCACTGTGGACCTTGCTAGACAAACCTTGGACATCTATGTCACTGGACATTGAACATTATATTCTGATGCAACAGCTAAGCTCCCAATCACCAACAGGTCACTACAATAGTCACATCCTGTGGACCTCAGAACCCAAGGCAAATACATGCAAAACTGAACATTATACCGTATTACCATTTTGATGACATTTGTCTTCTGTGCTGACATACAGTCCTGTTCTTTGATGTTGATGGGTTGATTGTAGTTGCATACCCATAGGTGTCTGCTACAAACTCCTGAAAGAGAAATGTAGATATTTCCAAGATATTTCATTGTGTGATGCCACTGCCCTTACAGCAGCATCCAGTTTAACGCAGGGAAATTATTATGCTATCCACACTATAAATGGCAAAATGCAATATAGATTCATAGGTGTTTACTAAGCTAACAACCACAAGGGCATTTGTAAGCCTAGCCATGCATCCCAAATCTCTGATAAGTTCTGATACCCTTGATAAGTGTAAGCATATGCCTGGGAGATGAAGCATTTACAGGTTACCTGTGTCCATTAGAGACATAGGTGCCAAACCAGGGATGGATTTCTGGTCTCCCATCCAATTGTCCAAGTTGTACTTGAATTGGGTTAGGGAGGAACTCTGCTTTACATGGATGGGGAGCCTGTTCCATAGATGGGGTAGCCTCTGGAATCCATACCTATCTCTCCAGCATTTCCTATTTATATTGCAAGCAATGGTTAACTCTTTAGAACAGGTAATTCTGGTGCTGATTGTTTTGTGAATATGCAGGACGTTCATCAGTGTGGGGTTTGACAATTCCCTCTATGCCAGCCATGGATCTCCCCTCAAAAGCCTGTAGGAGACAGAATACAGGGATAGGGCCTTCAGGTGGTCTAGAAGGACATTTTACTTATGGCATATATTCTTTTAGTGAGGAACCTCTGTGAATGTTCTGATTGTTGGATATGCCTGGTTAAGTATATACCAAAGGAGGAATTGTACTAAATGATAGGCCTGATGAATGCCAAATACCGTGGAACAATGACTTTCCTGGACATAGATGCCATACCTTTGTTTATAAGTTGCACAACATAGAATTATTTCCTCACTATTGTAGGCATGTGATGGTCAAAGGCTAGATTACTATCTATGTGTGTCCCTAAGTCCCTGACTAATGGGTCAACATTAAAATGGGTGTGCTGTCAATATGAAAGTTACCAGGGATGGATGACTTCCCAAAGGATACTGTTATGCATTTCTTGGCATTTAGTTTTAGTCAATGGCTCTGACACCAGTTGTCTGCACACAATTGTGTATTGCCTTTGAGGTCATGGACATAGCTAAAGAATGCTTTGTGGTTGTCCTTGGCATAGGAGGCCAATACCTTAAATTTGGCTTTGGTAGACTTTTTTTGTCCTCTGAGTTGTTTGTTTAGTTTGATGAGAGTGCTTTTATCCTGTTGGGTGTTGCACCTCCTAGTTTTGCCATGTTTTTCTTCATCCTGTTATACAGCCTATTAATTCTGTGATGCCACCAAATTGGCTTGTTTTTTAAGTTAGTTTTGTACTTCTTCCTGGTGGGTACAGGTGCCTCTATGCAGCAATTAACGTGCTTGTGCAGGGTTTCTCTGAAAATTTCCGAATAGGCAGAAAAGTTCTCAGGGTTTATGGTGGCTTGACATTTTGCCAGGTTCTCACTTAATATCAGGAGGTTAGCCTCAGAACAGCTCCTGAACAGTCCATGTTTAGATGGGGGTCCAGGTTTTATTTTTTACTTCAAAGGAGACCATTTTGTGGTCTGACCTTAACAGGGATGGCATTACAGAAGGAGGTGTGCAGCAGTCTCCCATGTTAGTGAGGACCAGATCCAGTACGGTTGCACCCCTGGTTGGTGTATTGACTATCTGGTCCAGAGAGTTTGTGTTCATAAAATCTAGGAATCTCTGTACATGTACGTTTGGTGTTGTGTAGGATTCCCAGTTAATAGTGGGGTAATTAACATCACCCATGAATATTGGTATTGGGTTGGATGGTTAGTGTTTCTAATAAGTTTAAATGCATGGTAAAATAACCAGTACAAGTAGCATATCAACAGCACCAATAGATTAAAGGAATTCATACTAATGTAGGTAGTCACCCTGTGCATCAGACACATAGCTTTATTTCTCTGCATCCATGAGAAAGATGATAGAGATTTGGCACAGTTTTCACTTGCACAAGGTGTTGTGTGGGGGTGCAGGAGGCCTAGGCTGTCCTAATAGGTTGGCAAGTGTGTGTGCATGAGTACACAAGGAAAGCAGACATGATGGACCATGGAAATGTTGTGTGTGTCTGTAGGTGCCCTCAATATGACATTGGTGTGTGAGCATCTGCATGAACGCAGTCAAAATCACTGGTAGCCTTACATGTCTGTATGTTGGACAGCTGTGAGCCATACATGATTGAGCTGACAGTTCATCATCTCTGCCCCTGAACATGAGAACTGGCTCTGCCAGGAGTTGGAGTTGCACTGGCCCCTCCACACCCAGGTTCAGATGCTTTGCTACTACCTGAAGGTGATTGATGTCTGCTGGACATGTGTCCTTCACAGGAATGCCCATGATTATGACTCCATACCTAGCTACATCCTGGTGTGGATAGCACACTCCCCTCTGGAGTATTGAATATACTGCCACTACGGCAGCATGGTTGGGCATGGCCACATTGACTTTCAGCAGATGTAGTTGTTGACCAAAGCTCACGAGGCCAATGCTCAATTCCAGTTGGATGTTCCATCACAGACAATGTGCTTTCCATGACAAGTAGTCTGCGATCTGTCTCAGACCTATCCCTTTCCACTGAGCCAGGTAACTGATTCAGGGTATCAGCAACACAGTGGAGGCAGTCACAGATGTCAGACTGTGTGGCATCAATAGCTCTGATCATTCGTTGGGCATTCCTTTTTGAAAGTACGTATGCCTCCATGACAGCCCAAAACATATGTCAGGTGATACATGATGAGACACCTGCAACAGGTGGTGGAAGGACTGCAGGCCTTCTACGAGCACCCCTATCAATCTGCCTATGTGGAGCCTCACCAACAGTTTGACTATGGCCAGTGTTCCACAGTAGCCACACCTCCCTGTTCAATGTCCCCTCCCTCCAACTGTCCAATATCTGTGGCCTTAGGGCACTGGGTATGTGTAGGCATACTGGCTGTGTACGGTGATAATGAGGGTGACCAAAGGATGTAAACCTCTGTGTCAGATTCAGCCTCTGCAACCCTCAACTGTGCCTCAATCTGGCCACCATCATCATCGGAGTCTGAAGAGACACTGACATCAGGTGGTGAAGGAGCCATAGTGATAAAAAGGAAAAAGCAATAGAGCAATACCTGCACTACTTTGCTCTGCACTACTATGGTACAATATATGTTCAGGTGTATACACTGCTGTCACTATTACAGACTTTTATTCCTCCCAACCTCAGAGAGTAGGAAATTTGGGCATTATTATCTAACCCCTATCTGTAATGATTGGGAAAAAATACTCAGAAAACAACAATCTTATGAAAAATAAAAATAAATGATGTACACTGTGGACATTCTGCAAAAATCTGTACAGCTGACCATTATGGTAATCATTAATGTCCTGACCAATATTTTCAAGTCAATCACTATGGTCATACCTACGAGTCCAAACTGTGGACATTCAGAAAATATCTGTACAGTTGACAGTTATGCAGACAGTACATCAATCCAGCCAGCAGGCCTGGGATGACGTTTTAGCTAAAACATTGAAATATATCTACATTTCTGACATAATGGTATTCTGCTTACCAGCAGCAGGAGCATGGCCTCTTCCAAATCATGATGGTCCTGTAAAAAGCTGAGAGAGAAGTAATAGCAACAACACCACACAACAGGGGGTAATATGACCAATAATCTCATATCTACAGTAACTGCAATGTTAAAAGGTATGTAAATGATAATCTCTATATGAGCTTAAAACTGCAGCTAACTTACTTCCCATCCATAAAACACCTGATACCCCTGTGAAACTATATACACATTGACAGGATGAATGCAATATTATTCTACTGCTGATCTAACTAAGCATACCTAGAAGCTCCTCTTGAGATAAAAATGTATAGCACCCATGTCCACAACACATTGGCTGATGGATGTCTTGGAACTGCTCTGTGTAGCAAGGTTTGCCAGGAATTCCTCCGTGGTTGTGAGAGCAGGTTCTGCTGCAGGCCCATCACCAGTGACCTGATGATCTCTGGTCACATCAGCTGCCTGCCTCCTTGCTACATGGTGTTGCACCTGCTTGTAGCTACGATTTTGATGACCCATGGCATTGATGTTGTGCACCAGTTCATCCCACAGAGCTACACAGTCTGACCTATTCGCCCTTCCTTGGGACAGCATGACTTGATAATGTTGTCGCAATACCTCCATGATGAGGTCATTTTCTGCCTCAGAAAATGGTGGCTGTAATGTGCATGCATAATTTTTACTGAAATGCAAAGAAATGAGAACACATATAAGAATAACATGCGTATGCATAATCTATGTTGAGATACAGCAGTAAAGGAAGACTTTCAGTATTCACCTGTTGATTACACAATTTATATTCAACAGTGGGCCAGAAATAAAAATGGTGTGGCTGCAACTAGGATAGTAGCAATAGTGACATATTCCTGTTTGTGCCATGACAGATACTCACTTGCTCACACACCCAATACAGAAGTCCATGTAGTGTGCCACATACCAGGAAGTATACCCCCCAAAGAATAAAAATAAACAATAGTGCCAACAAAACAGCAGTGTACTATTACAACTGCTATCAAAGGAAGTACCCAAGAGAACTGTGCACCTAGTTGTCAGACATTATCATACCCTTGTTGTACTGTACAACCTCTGTACATCTAACAGGGCTAGAGATCAATGCCATGTCATCAGTACAGTTCTAACAAAGGCTTACTGATGTAATCCACAATCTTCCTAAGTATATTCAAATATATGCATCATGTAGGAAACAAAATGGATACATACCTGATGGAGTACACTACTCTTCTGTTGAAAGATACTGCTCTACAATAAATGTATTAAATTAGACATAAGAAGTAACTCTCATCCACAATGGTTTTCCTAGCTACAAATTTGCCTTTTTATGATGGTTCTCATTAGCAGTTGATTGCATCTGAATTAATCTGTGCTTCAGAAATTCTAAATGCAGCATACACAGCTGATTTGCAGTATAATCAGCTAATCCCATGCAACTACTCCACACAATATAAGGCCTCAATGTAGATTACGTTTCCTTTCTCATATGTTGGGGTGAAAATTAGTGGGGTAAATATACAACTTCACCACAGACAGAATGTCTGTAGCAACTAATTTTTACATACACATATGAGTATGATACAGGCTGAAGCTGCTGCTGCTGGTAGTACGCATAGACAGAGAGGGTGAAGACTTTGCAGGATGACAACACAGAAGAGTAACTGTGGGACCTGTGGTAGGAGTAACTGTGCGACCTGTGACAGGAGTAACTGTGAGACCTCTGGCAGCCTTTATTAACAGCCAGAGCCAGATTGAGGGAACCCATCCCAATGGAAATTGAGGTATGTGTTTATAAGTATATTATCCACAGGTGTCATTAACAGAGTAAAAGGCAACATGTTTGGTATGTCTATAACAAAGTAGGGGGTACATTAACCATGATGTCAACCACTCAAACTACTGTCATGGTAGTCATCAGGAACGTGTGTGCTGGCAACCCTTGATTCTAGCACGACTGTCATATATGTCTGTTACTTTTACATCTGTGGTTGTCTGGAATATCACTGCCAAATCATTGAGGACTGCAGTCTGGAATTACTGGGCCGCATTTGAATTACATACTTCAAATTCCTCTGGGAATTCATGCTAATGCATAACCTGACATTCTAGGCACCTTCTAGGGTTATAATAGTAATATTTAAAATGTGTTCCTATCTGTAGACTTTTGACCTCCATTACTTAGCAAAAGACATTCCATCTGTACTGCACTGAGTGGAAAAATAGGTGATGACATAGTCATACATATCACAATTTATAATGCGTATGTACACATGCATGCATTTTAAATGTTAGACATAGTTGGATTTCAACCCAGGACCCTGTGAACAAAAAAATAAATGTTTTTAAAGCATTTCACACACTGAGTTACAGGGTCAGTGATATAGCAGGTATGTTTTTACATGTCACTAGATGGGTTGCAAACTGGCTCAAGGACAGAACCCACATGGTTAGAATTGCTGGAGCCATGTCAGACTCCAAACCAGTTACAAGTGGCTTCCCACAAGACTCAGTCCTGGGACCTCTCTTATTCAGTATATATTTCTCAGAGGTACAGGCCAACATGGAAGGACTGTGGCTGACCAAGTTCGCAGATGACTGCAAACTAGGCGCCATAATCGACTCTCCAGCCGACACAAGCATCTTACAAAAGGGTCTCATAGAAACAGACAACTGGTGCCAGAGCCATGGCCTCAAACTAAACGCCAAAAAGTGTATAGTCATCACCTTTGGCAAAAACAAAGTGCCCACAAATTACCACATAGGTGATAATCCATTAAGTACGGAAGAAGTAATTAGGGACCTGGGGTCCCAAGTTGATAGCAATCTCTCATTTGAAAACCACGTGGCCAAAGTGGTTAGAAAAACATTTTATATAGCCCACCTAATCATGAAGGGATTCACATCTAGATCAGCGGAGGTCATCGTGCCTCTTTACTCATCCCTCATCAAGCCCATAATTAAGTACAATGCCCCTTTTGGGATGTACCTTAGCAGATTCCTGCAGTAACTGGAAAGACCCCAAAAGTACCTCACTAAGAGGATCAAAGGGCTCAAACAGATGCCATATGCTGCCCGGTTAAAGAAACTCCAGCTCTACTCAGTGGCATACCACCTGCTCAGAGGCGATCTGTGCCTGACGTATAAAGCCATGTCCAACCCGAAATTAATGGACATGCTGCACCTCAGAAAATCCAAATCCCATCGAGCTACGCGCTCGAGAGATTTGAACCTCAGCACTGAAATAAATAGGACATGCTGGAGGGACAGAATCATAACCCAGAGGCTCCCTTCGCTCTGGAATAAAATCCCAGTCCAGGTTAGGCAGAGTCCCTCATTGACTCTCTTCAAGAGGAATCTTGATGAGTGGATGGGAGATCGTAGGTTTACCCCTGGTATCACTTCTGTGTCACTTTTAGACAGAGGCACAGTATACTAACCTCGAAAAAGGGCATAGCAAAATTCATTTAAAATGGGTGGCGAAAGCCAACACACACTCTGGCTAGGCTTATAAATGCCCTAGGGCAGATAGCCTAGTATGAACCTATGAACCTATGAACCTATGTCGTAGAGATAACTGCACACTGAGCTGCTGTTACATACCTCACTTACATCTATTATTATGTGTATGGCTTTATATACCAGATTCCTAGTTAAATTCCTATTATTGCATTAATGCTTTAGCAGATTTTCTGTGTGATACGCAGCATCATGCAAACACACAATGATGCGAAAATGACAATTACTATGCTATGCTTAGAACACAAGTGTTAATTCATTGGCTGTGTGGCTTGGCAGGTTGATGGACTGTTGGTCAAGTCAGATGGTACTGGGTTCAAAATAGGGCATAGGTGAACTTTATGAATGCGGTTATTATGCTTTCAGATACATGTAATAACACACTGCCATTTAACTTAGGTTAGGGATGTTGCAAATAGCGCAGCATCACACATTTTCTTTAAAGAAACAATAACTGGGGAAAGAGGAAAGTAGTGACATGAGGTGAAAGTGGGGGAAAAACATAGTAAAAGGCAGCTAAGAATGTGCAAGAAGGGTGTAGGAAAGAACCATAGCTATCCATTTCTTCCACAGCAACAGTGCACGTGCAAAGATTTTCAGCTGAATTTGTACTGTCACCCCCAGAGAGAGGAGTGATGAGAACATACGTGCATTGTCAAGCCAACTGGACCAAATTAAGTGTGTCCAGTGGACACTTGTGCAAAATGGGGAGCTGTGTATGGCACTATTTTTTTATGAGACAGGTGCCCCCTTTTTCTTAAGGACAGAGTGGAATGTTGGTGAAGGGATATAGATATGTGTGGGGAAGGTAAGTTGGGAAAGTGAAGAAGCATTTGCAGACAGACAAGACATACAAGACAGCACACTGGGCTGGTGAAGGACACCAGAAGAGGGTAAACACCTTGGTTGAGGAGGGGTGGGGGGATCCAGGTCCCATGGATGTCAGATCCGGTAATTGTGTGACTCAGGTTATCACCCATGGGACTGTCAGCACTGCACCTTCACTGCTACTGTGGATTCAGTAGCTGATGCCATCACCTGCAACCAGCCTGCCACACCAGGATGGACAGCATGTTCTCCATCCAGTGTAGGCATGTGCCCACAGTCTGCTGTACAAGCCTACACACCATGCCTGGCAGTTATGAACAGGTGACCTAGACATCCCCTCTGCCTCCACTCTCAATGGGGGGGGGGGCAGACTCCCAGTCTGTCAGGGGGAACTATCTGAAGGTGAAGGTAGTGCAGGAGCAGCAGGCAGGGGTGCCACCAGGCTGTGGCCCAGATGTGTTGGGCCGGAGCAAAGGCAGGTGGATCGCCAGGAACTGGTCTGCTTTATTGCACTGTGGTAAATAAAATAGAAACATAATGGAAATAAGATAGCAATCCAAACAAATGTAATGAATAAGATAAAAGAAAACAATAATGACTAATGGAAAAAACTGTAAAATAATATAATGTGGAACACAACAGTAAATAATGTAAATGGAAATTTATTTAACAGCAAAACAATATTAAATTATACATGAGGACAAAATAAGAGGTAATGCCTAATAATATAATAGTAAATGATCATAGTAAATAAATTGATTAAATAAATAAGAGAAGGGGTGGGGTGAGAGAGAAAAAGGAGGAATTAGTAACTTCACAGATTCTATAACAAAACATACTACAAATAAGTACTTGTTATATATGTTAGATTTGACTTGACTGACTGCTATGAAGTGTATTATTTGAAATACTAACCTGCTCCTTACATGACATGATATAGTTCAGATCATATTGCATCCAGCAATCATTCAGTGTTCCTTATATTGGATATATGATGTTCCACATGCAAACCTCTCCACCTCTTAGCACGAGACATTCTGGCTCAAGCCATACATAATGCTGTTCATTATTTTCTGTTTGTTGTAAAACCATCTCCCCTGCTGTCTCCACTGGTGGAATCCTTAGGAGTGAACCTCGTTAGCTCCCAATAATTCTGTGGACTTAAGAACTTCAGGGGGCCCAACCTCTGAAAAGCACTTTGTCTCCTTGGACCTCTCTGAAAAATGAAAATTCCTCTCTCTCATTTGTGCCACGTGTTGCAGTGTAAATGTCTCTATTGGTCTTACCCATTTCTTTTGGTAATTGAAGCATTCCCTTTCCTGTTTCTTTGGTTGTTGTTCTAAAAAACTTCTGGTTGAAACTATGCAGTCTAGTTGGTGGAATTATAATTGCTGGTTTGTTCACTTGATAATCCTTATAATCTCTAGCCTTTTTTGTTATTTCTTGTACTTAGTTTAAAATCTGCTTTATTGATTTTGTCTATTAAACCATTCTAATGATCTTGAAATACTGACTCTGAAAAAGATTTAAATTGGTAGAAATTATTAGTCAATATCTTGCATATGATCTGCATTTCTTTTCATTTGTATTTCATTAGCAGACACACTGAATCTAAGCTACATTCTTCCAAAATCAGAGCCCATTCATTATGAAGTTCTTTACCTGCCTGAAAATCTGTCCATTTTTGTAATTCTAAACCCTCTGTGCACTCTTTTATTGTTAATACTGTTTTGAAAATACCAAATGCCCCATGAATACCACTTGTATTTTAACATTTCCTTCTCTAAAATAAAATATATGTCTCCCCCTTCATGTATCTTGTCATTGCCTTTTTCTTTGCCCCATCTACATGACTCAGTTGACATAAAATATTTGTTAAAATTTATCTTCACAAAAAAGACTGCTGGATGTGCACTCAGTCAACTGAACTGATGCTTACTCCATTCTTCTATACACTTGCAATTTGATCAGAATAATGAAAGCAAACAAGCAGGGTTCCCTTGTCATTATGGATACCCAAAATTATGTGAACAAGATGTTTGGTTTGTTAGGGGGATGTGAAGTTTTACAGGAGAGCCAACAGAGAAGTAATTGATGGAGAATTTAGAGATATTGATGATATATTATTTATCTGATAATGACTGGGCTGATATTAAATTAAAACATTTTACAGTTCCTTTTCCAAAGTTAGCTGTGGTATTTGTTATTCCTAAACTACACAAGGATGTAAAATACCCTAGTTTAAGGCCAATAGAGTGACCACCTTTGTAGAAAACAAATTAAAATCTGTGGTTAAGAACATTACATCATTTGTTTCAGATTTCATGGATTGTATTACCAAACATAATGATCTTGTACTTAAAGCTGAAAACTGGTTAGTCATTTCAGACATCTTCAGCCTTTGCAAAGTTATGCCTACATACAAGGGTCTGCTATGGTTTAAATAATATTTGGTGGAACAAGATATTTTCACAGAGAGATAACCTGAATTGGTGTGTTCCTCACTGGAATTGGTGTTCAAACACAACTATTTTATTTTTGGAAAATAATATTACCAACAAATACAGGCAGTAGCCATATCGGCAGCTCTGTCCCCAAGTTATGCAAACACAGTATTAGGACACTAAAAGAATCTAGTTTTATACAACAGTATTTTTCCATTATTGAAAAAATACTTACATTTCATCAATGACATCCTTATGGTGTGGTTGGGTACTATTGAGTTGTTAAACATGTTTAGGGAGTACATAAATATGACAACTCATATTTTGAGATTTTCCTTTTGTTACAGTAAAGTTAGTGTTATTTTTTTTTAGATACCAATTGAGTAAATCCTTGGATAATGAGACAATTTTTACATCACTAGCCAAGAAGGAGAGTGTGAGTAATAGTTTCTCATATGCTAATAGCATGCTCCCAGTAATTAAAAAATAACATGGCAAAAGGTCAAATGAAAAGACTGAGTATAATTTCTAGTTTAGAAGAGGATTTAAAAAAAAAAGAGCTGACCAATCTAAAGATGAAATGGTTACCTGGATTCTTTACTGGATAATGTTGAGAATGAAGTAGTTTCTCACAGGCAAGATCTTTATAAGCCTGTTATGAAATACAGCAGAGATAATAAGACAAGGAGACTGCCTCTAATTTTGGCACAAGTTTAATTTTGGCCTATACCCTTGACACACCAGGTATTAACAATGTTATTAGGAAAACTGGCATATTTTGGAATGTGATCCAGTAGTGAATAGCACTGTAGATAAGGAACCTGTTTTGTGAACAAAAGAATGGGTAATTTGCAAAATATTTTAGAGTACACTTCCAGTAATAAAAATAATTATATGATCCAATTGAGGGGTACTTTTTATTTATTTATTGACATTTGTTTACCAGGAAAGTCCAACTGTGTCAGAAAGTACCCATGATCATGGGAGGCCTGAGGAGAAAAGCTCCATAATCACAATCTTTCAAAAATCAATTACATATATTTTAAATCACAAAGTTTCATGTTACACAACAAAACAGGAAGGAAAAACTTTGTAATGAGGAAAAACATAGAACATATGTTTCAATGAAAAACAATAGCATAAGCTGGAGGAAATATGCAAGGAAAAACGTATTAGACATATTATTTGTTACATAGATTAGATTGCGATAAATGGTATGATATAATAAATATGATATGATAAAAAGTCCTTAGGTTCACTCCACTTCTCAAAACCTCCTAAATTTATCACTTGTTGTAAACTCTCTAACTTCCACCCAGAAACCTTTAACGCCCTCCTCTCTAAAGTAAACAGGAAATTCCTTACCCAACTCCCACTAGAAGAAGCAGTCCTAGCTTTCAACTCCACCTTCCTTAGCATCTTAGACTCACTTGCTCCCCCTTGCAAAGTCTGAATTAAGTCCACCATATCTCCGTGGCTTTCAAAAGCCACTCGTACCCTTATGATAACTAGAGACAAACTATGGAAAAAATGGTCACAAACTAAGCTCCCTGCAGACTTACAAAAATATAAAGAACTCAGAAATCTGACAAAAAACACAAACAAAGATAAAAAGGACTTCTATAACAAACCTCCCACAACCCTAAAATCTAATCCTAAAAAATTTTGGAACTCTATTAACCAAATATTACATCCCTTTAATCTTAGCTCCCCCAATCCATCCCCAGACAAGACATCTGAAAAAACTGCCACTATCTTCAATACCTATTTTATTGATTCAATATCTATGGTTCATAGGTTCATAGGTAGGTACTTGGCTATCAGCCCAAGGGCCTAAGTAAGCCTAGCCAACAAGGTTCCCTGGCTTATGCCACCCAGGAAAGTTACTGAACCCTAACCCAAACTCCTCTACTGCTAACATCTCCAACTTTTCTGAACCTGCTCCTAATACTATCTCCTCAAATACCTTATCCCTCAAACATGTACCTACTAGCTACATCAAAACTCTACTCTCTAAATTAAAACCATGCTCAGCATCAGCTGAAAATATCCCTTCCACTTTTCTTCTACTAGCAGCTGACTCTCTTGCTCTCCCTGTATCTATCCTAATTAATCGCTCTACCTCTGAATCTAAAGTCCCTTCCATCTGGAAACAATGCTACACTCTACTTATACACAAAGAAGGTAACTCCTCTGATATCTCCAACTTTAGACCTATCACTATCCTCTCCCCTCCCTCTAAAGTACTAGAAAAATGTATTCATAAACATGTTATGCAGTATCTAATATAGGAAAATTTGCTTACACCCACTCAACATGGCTTCAGACTCAAACATAGCACCACTACAGCTCTATTATCCTTCTCAACACTGTCTCTATAGCCATGGATGACCATAAACATATTTCTTGCCTATTCTTGGACCTTTCAAAAGCTTTCAACACTGTCTCACACTCTCTTCTGCTGCACAAACTGCATAAACTCAACTTCTCCTCTGATACTGTTGCACGGTTCTCCAGCGACCTCACTGATAGATCTCAATTAGTGAGATGGCACTCTGCACTCTCCCTTCCTCTCCCTGTAAAAATGAGTGTACCTCAAGGGTCTATCCTAGGGCCTTTACTTTCTAATATCTTTACTAATCAGCTCTATACCTCCTGTCCTCAGTCATCTTTAGTGCAATAAGCAGATGATTCTACAGTCATCACCACAGCCAACTCTCCCTCTAAGCTCTGCTCAGCTACTCAGGCATCTTTTAACTTAGTTGAAACATGGCTCTCCAACAACCAGCTCATCCTTAACCCTAAAACAACAAAGCTGTTACTCTTCCTACCTAAAAAAAAATCAACAATATTAAACCCTTCTTCTCCATACAGTCCCTTAATAACACTCCTATTAAGGTAGAATCCAGTACTAAGCTCTTAGGCATAATCATCGACGATCAGCTTAAATTTGACTTGCATGTTAATAACTATCAAAAAGACTTATTCAAAACTAGGGCTCCTTTACCATAACAAGAAATTCCTTACCACTGAAGTGAAGATTACTCTGTCTCTTACCTATCTTCTATCCAGTCTAATGTACAATTCTCAAATTCTCACAAATCTTAACTCAGCACTCCTGACCAAACTCGAATCTACCTACAACAAGGTAGCTAGATTTGCTGCCCAACAAACCTACAAATCCCATCACTGTCTCTCTTTAAAACACCTAAACTGGCTTGAATTACCCCACCAGTGTCTTCTCTCTCAGCTCCAGATAATCCATTCTATCCTATACCAGCCTTCCTACTGCCCAGCACTATCCCTTCTCATCTCCCACTATTCTCCCTCCAGACCTCTCTGAAGCTCTAACCAAGACTACTACAAATCTACAAACCCAAGTCTAAATTTGGACATAACATGTACAGCTATCACCCCACTACTGCCTGGAATAGGCTCCCACTAGAAATCAGGACTCATACACATCCTACACAATTTAAGACAGCCACCAAAGAGCAGTTTAAAAGTCACTGGTCCTGCCACTGCACTCTCCCTCCTTAACATCCTCTACTTCCCATACCTTAATCTACTTTCTGCCCTTAACTCGCTCTTCTCACTAGCTCTCTCTAATCTTCCTTGACTACTCTTTCTACTGTCTTCTAAAATCTATTAAGCAAATCACCTCAGATAAACATTCTATTGTAATTGTCTTGCCTTCATGCAACTACATCATGATAAAACTGTTTTTTTAACAACTTACCCCAAAAACTGTATTCATCTTAATGACATATTTCTTTTTTTACATCTTGAAATAGTTATGCTATACTCCTGAGTATTGACGTTGTATAACATTGCATTGCTAATAATCCTGTAACATTGCTGTTTAATGCTAATTTATAATGAAAATTGTATAGTATGTTGGAGCTTTTCTCCCAGGGCCTCCGCTGAAAAAGGGCTCTTCAGCTCAGTCAGACAATCCCGGTCAACAAATGTAAAATAAAATAAATAAATAAATAAATGATACCTGAGACAATTCTAATAAGATATTTATAAGAGATATTAGAGATTTCATGATTATAGACAGTGAGGGGAAATTGAATGATATCTTAGTATGAGTGATGGTACTCATATTACGCTTATAGAAGGAAGAAGGATGGAGAGAAAAGGTGATTATAAGGAGAGTGCAGGGTAGTGTGTCTTCAGATAGCCTAGGTGAGGTAGAGGAAATGTCTGCAGAGATGACATGGATAAGGTAAGTTAGTGGGAAAAACAATAAAATAAAGTGGAGTAGGAGGCTGGAGAGGGTTGTAAAGCATGACTTAGGTTGAAGTATGAGTAAGTTCAGCCAGGATTGGCACAGGAACAGATCCAAGATTTTGTAAAGTACTCTTTCAGGAAGCATTTAATGGTAGGTAATTTAGAAATAGTTATGGTGGTTAGAAGTGAGGAGCTCCACTTTATGCTACTGAGTAAGAGTATAGGCTTTGCCGGGGGATTTATCTGTGGTTTATTCAGTTTATTTATGGCGAGAAGTGCAATAACTTTAATCAGTGTAAGTTTATATCCAATTCATCCCATTTTTTGCCTCAATACCAAGAGAAGTTATTAGGCTCCAAATTATTGTAATTGAGAGACCAAAAATGTTGAGTATATAGAATGTCTGACATGCCAATATTTCTATATTGGGCACAGCATGAGAAAAATCAAGGTTATTCAAACATCGTCACGCTATAAAGGAAAGAAACAATAAGGGTGCATTATTCAAACATTCAATTAAATATAAAAAACTGTAAATAGTGATTAGCATTATTGAGGGAGGAGATGCTGAAAACCTTTTAGATTCCATGAATGGCAAATTAAATTAGATGTCACACACAAAGGAGGTCTCAGTGACTATATTACTTTTAAGTGTGTGTTAAAAAACAGAAATTGAGAAGGAACAAAATATATCTATTCAAAGTTTACTTTTTGTTATTTCCTATATATGTTTAGGCGGGAGCGCTACATAATCCTGAAAGCCCAAAATCCTGAAGCCCAAAATCCTGAGACCAAAATCCTGAAAGTTCAAAATCCTGAAAACACACAGGATAACAACACTTCCTATATTAAAGTGCAAGTACATACAGAAACAAATAAAACACAAACGATATTACTGTTCTCCAAGTATAAGCAGAGGGGCAAGCCCCTTGCACCCCCTCACCTCCTGCTACTTAAATACATCAGTTCCAAGATTGCATTTAGTGTAGTGAAATGCAATCTCAGAGTTGATATATTTAAGTAGCAGGGGGTGTGGGAGTGCAGTCCCCCACATGGGGGATGCAGGGAGGCTTGTCCCCCTGCATATAGTTGAAGGGTAATATGTTTCTGTATGTACTTGTGCTGGAATATAGTAAGTGTTGATATCCTGTGTGTTTTCAAGGTTTTGAGTTTTTAGTATTTTGAGTTTTTAGTATTTTGAACTTTCAGGATTTTGGTCTTCAGAATTTTGGGCTTTCAGGATTCTGTAGCGCTCCTGTTTAGACATGTACATAACAATTTGTTTAAATGATTATGTGATTTTTTAACAGCAAAAGTGCTTTAATCTAGGCATTTTTGTTGGCCAACTGATGGTGACATCATTAAAGAGTATTTAATTAAGAATCATTTGATGTTTTCAAGAGTGTGATGAAGTCTGAATGTTTTGGATAAAAGCACTTACTCTGGTTTTACTTGAGTAATTTCTTAACAAATATTGGTACTTTTCGAGCTCCATCTGGATTTGAATGATACTTTTATTACTTTAGATTAACCAATAAACCATCCTCCAACCCCAATCAATCCAAATACAATCTGTGGGCATAAAACTCACAGCCTTTTACACCAAAGGTGAATGTACTACTCTACCCGATGAGTTACCGAGAGTGTTATACCTGCCATCCTTCATGCACCCGATGTCAGCAGTGTACTTGTATAAGTGTATTTATAACCAAGGAGCTGTTTCTTGTCTACATGTACTATGGCAGGTGTTGACTGCATGGTGACAACTGCATGAAAGGTTCACATTCACACAGAATGAGTTATGGTTGGAGGCATTATGGGACCCTGGATGGGTACTATTGGATAATGATAGGCACTGTAGCCATAATGACAGTCTATGTAATGAAATAGCGAGGTGAATGGATACTGTTGCTGGACATGGATGCACAGTGTAAGCCCCTCATTGCCAAGTCACTGGCATTCATGATCAGACAGGGTATTATGTACTGGAAATCATGGTAGCTAGGAATGCTGTCAGTCAGATATTCCCAGGTATATTAAATGTTATTGAGGATTTTCTGGAATCCAATAGAAAATGGTCTGTGGTACCATTCATACTGGTGCTGCTGCCAGTTGCAGGTATGTGCTTTATACTGGAACAGCTACAATTTTTCTAGGTTGAATTACATGCGTCTTAGTGCTGTTTTGCAACTACTTCATGTAGGATTTTGATGTCCACTGCAGGTAGGGATATCTGCACAGATATATGTACAGTTCAGCTGCTCCACTATTGATCCTGCCTCATGAATCACTCTGTAGATCCACTGAGTCCCTGACTGAAGGTAAGTACTCTCACACCAATTAGTCTTCCCCAACATAGTGAAAGATGAGCATGCTGGGAGTGGGAGCTATTATTCTAGTGCTGGGACCAGGCTTTTGTAATTAAGCCTTGGTGTTGTCTATGCATGCCTACTGTGTTTAATGGATTGGCTTGATATGGGCTGCTGTGATGTATGTACATGTGTATATAATCAGATGCCCTACCTCATTGTATAGAACACATCTGCATCATCTCCAGTGTGATGTACGTAAAAGTGTGTTTAATCAAATGCCCTACCTCCTTGTACAGAGCACATCTAGATCATCCCCAGTGTGATGTATGCACATGTGTGTAATCAGACACCCTATCTCCTTGTAGAGAGCACATCTACAACATCCCCATTGTGATATATGTACACGTGTGTGTAATCAAATGCCCTACCTCATTGTAGAGAGCACATCTACATCATCCCCAGTGTGATGTATGCACACGAGTATGTAATTACATGCCCTAACTCCTTGTAGAGAGCATATCTACATAATCCCCAATGTGACTGAGCACAAGCGTGTGTAATCACATGCCCTACCTCCTTATGGAGAGCACATCAACATTATCTCCAGTCTCCAACAAGTATTCTATCATAGAAACTATGCCCAATGACAAGCATCCCCTCACTTACCCTGATATAGAAGTGGGTCAGCTTAGCTGCATCATTTCTTTCCTCCCTACACCAACTGCAACAGGTGTCTGTGAGGTAGTAGGTGAGTTTTAGACACCTGGGAATGAGTCAGGTCTTTATCTCGCTATGCCAATGGAGCTCACTATGTTTGCATTGATATTGCTGCTTATGACACACTGAGTATGGTGTGTGTGGTCATGCATGCCTTATTACTTCTGTCATACTCATCCATATTTCTCCATAGTTCTTGTATCAAATATATCCTGTCTTTCAGGTCTTGGTAGTGTGGCACAAAAGTTGCATAGTCCTGTAACTGTGTACAGGTTTCATTTATGGCATCACACACATTTTGAACCATGTCTGTGTATCTATTGTGATATTTCTTATTCTTATCACCCTTTCACCTTTGGTTTTGCATATATCATTGTCTTCTTTCCTTAATGACCATTGAGCTTATCCCCTTCACCTGCCTAACTGGTCCCTGACCTCCTGGTCCATTTATTCTTCCAGGTACCACAGTATTGTTGTCTATTCACTCCTCAGAGGGGAGAGTGAAGGGGAAGCAGCAGAGGTGGTGACATTATATTTTCTTAAGGACTTGCTTTTCATTTTTGATCCTTACCCCCCCCCAAACATACACACACTACACATGCCCACTAGCATACTATGTAGTTCAGTTTGCAATGGCCTTTAATAGGAAAGTATCATGCATGTCTCCAAGTAATATAACTCCTCAAAAGGCCCTGTACACCCTTTGCAGCAAGTGTTCTATGTGGACTCTTTCCTCTTGTGTGGATTGTATCACAGGTAGTGTGTCCAGGATATAAGAATCAGACACTAACAAAGAGATAAGCAGCCATTGTCTTAGTAAGCATCTCACTCCTATTGCCAGCTTCCCCAGCACCCACATTGCTAATCAAAGCCATTCCACGTGTCACATCATCAGGGCTTTATTTCCTTATGCCAAAGGAACTGGCTGGAATATTTTCAGCTTTTTAGGAAGGACTACTACGACTGTCTACAATCCAGTTGCTGGCACAGCAAACTGACAACAGTTACAGAAGACATGGCAAATCCACTTCCCTCCACCATTAGTTAGACTAGAGATGGCAGCAGGGTCCTGTGGGCAGGAGGTCAGCAGGTTCACAGCAGAATTCTGCTGCATTGGCTCTGATGTGGATAAACCCATGGATATGTTGGATATGCAAATCGGATTTTACATGTTCATCAACAGTAATTCCTAATAGTTTGATGTGAAGGACCAGATCAGTGGTGGTGCTTTCAGATGACTGAATGGTGATAGGACTGGATAATTAGGATATATTTTGGTGACGATAATAGTATACATTTGTTTTTCTTAGGGTTAAGAATGAGTTTGGAGTTGACTATCGAGGACTCAATAATTGTGAAGGAGAACGCAGCTTTTTGAAATTCTGAGATGAAGGTGCTGAACAGGTGATGGTGGAGTGATCTGCATATTTTAGAGTGAGGATTTTTTTTAATAATTCAATTAATAGACAGAATTAGGGAAACCATAACTAAAGCCTACCTCCTGCCTACCCTACTCTATGCTTCCCCACTCTTTACTAACTTACAAATGCTTAATTAATTTGCAAGTACAGAGTGTGTTAAGGAAAGAAAAAATAGCACACACATACACACACGTGCTCGCACAGACACACACACACACACACACACACACACACACACACACACACACACACACACACACACACACACACACACACACACACGCACACACACACACGCACACACGCACACACACATGCACACACACGCACGTTTACAACATTCTAAGTTCAAGTAGAAGATATACATCAATACATCCCAACTAATAACAATAACTATGAGATCAGATCATGTCATCTTAAACATAATGAAAAGCAGGCTGAAACTTATTTAATATTTGTATGAATAATTGTGCTTTTAGTGAATTACACAGTCCATGGCTATAAGAATGAAGAACTTTAGTAATATTTCCATCTAGGAATTTCCTGTCCTGGAAATTAACTGTGGCTTTTAGTGTTTGCAGGGAGTAGACACAATAGACTTCAATAGGGGAGAGTGCTGAGGGGGAAGGCCAGAGTCCAAGAGTCCAAAAAAGAGGTTCAATAAGTGGGTGTAAGGCTTTCCCAAAAGTTAGTTTGCCCACATTACCGGACTTCATGGACAGGAAAATAAGTGCCATTAATGTGTTCTTGCTTCCCCAAATCTACAACATACCCCATTTTCCCAATCTTGTTTCTTAACCTTTGGTGGTGCAACTGCAAAAGTGTAGCTTCTTATGATGTTTTAGCATTATTGCTGGTAGAGGAACTCCTGGTGGGCTAGATATCAAAAGTTTATGCCAATTTACTGAGAAAATACTGAGAAAATACTCACAGATTCCACTGCTGTCTGTCACTGTCAAAGATATCTACACTTTAGTTGAGCAAGTCACAATTCCCTTTAAATTGGGGTGAATTCTGTTCTTCCATAAGCCAGAACTACCAATCTGCAGGTGAAAAGCCCCACTACTAAGTTGCAGATATTGCCAACATGAGATTACATATGCACATTATCTCTTTTTGCATTCTGTAATTGTTGGAAAGGGACCATCTCCTTATGACATGACATCCCTCCAAAAGTAAATTCGATTTTCAGTCCAGGATTCCCAGTATAACGTTTTGTCATCTATATTTTACTTCTAATTTAACAAAATCTGGTTTCATTATATATGATGTGTATCTATCATCTGCCTTTCAGTCAACAGCTTTGTTATGCTGGCTTCATGGCCTCTGGGTCTCAGATTCTTCTGTTGTTCAGGAGAGGACATGTTGCTTGCAGCAACTGCAGTAATGTTAGTTCTGGTAAAACCCCAAATGGAGGACAATGGGCTTTGGCTTGTACAAAGTATACTAAGTCTGCTGCTTGTGTATATCACTAAAAGTCAGGAAGTTCAAATCCACCAATTTTTTTTGCTGACATTAGTTTTTTTCTAGCCAAATTTAAATTACTTTAGTTCCATATAAACATGGAACATATGCCTAGTAGTTTGGCTATGTGACTGCCAAATGAAGGTTATTTCTTTTATGAATAAAATTGCAGGTAAAATAAATATTCTAGCAGTTGAGATCCATGACATAAGGGATTATTTTAAAGGTGTCAGTTGAAAATTTGCTTCTGCAATTCTGATACTAGTGGGATTAAATTGTCCATTCCAAGATTATGTGAGGTTGTTCTGAGCTTTGTTTGATACCCATAGACAGTATTCTGCATGTCAGCACTGCAGAGGTTGAGTTAGGAGGGGGCAACACTGTTTTTTGCCAATTCACTGATAACTTTCCAATGAGATGGAAACCCTCTTGGATTTCTGGAAGTTGCACCACTGGGCTGTCAGCCATATTAGGTGATTAGCAGTGTGAGTGGCAGCATAGCCGGCCTTAGCCATAGGCAAACTAGGCAGCCATCTAGGGTGCCGCTCTAGCAGGGGCACTTTTTCAGTGTTTATCTGGTGTAAGTAGACCAGGATGGGGGCACTAGGTGGTGAGTTGGGGGGTGCCATGGAGCCCATTTGCCTAGGGCACCAGTCGACCTAAGGCCGCTCTTGCTTGGCAGTAGTTAAAGCTGTAGCATCATTTAATTGCCTACTCCAGTGGCTATACCTTTGTTTTATGTGCAGTATGAGGATTTCCATTACAAGCAGAACCGATATCAGTGATGTTTCTTACCTGGTTCCATGATTTAGCCCAAATGATATGAGGAATAGTTTTTTTTACTACTTGAAGCTTGAGGTTAGCATAAAGCAGTTTGGGCCAGTTTATAAAATTGCCATGCATTATAAACTCTTTTAAGACATTCCATAGAAAACTACATCTCACAGTATCACATGCTTGGATAAAATCAATAAAATGGACTGATACATGTGTGTTTTTCATTTGGCGGATTGTGAGTACATTGTAAAACAACTGCAGAAACCTTGGTGTAGAATATCTTTGAGGAAAAAAATCATTTTTGCTCTATTCTCACTGGCATTGTAATGCATATGTTGTACGGGCAGCCACGGTGGTGCAGCGGTTAGTGTTGCCTCCTCACAGCAAGAGGTTCCCTGGTTCAATTCTCGGCTGGGGTGCCTTCTGTGCAGAGTCTGCATGTCCTCCCTGTGGTTGCGTGGGTTTCTCTCCGGGTGCTCTGGTTTCCTCCCACATGCCAAAGACATGCAGTAGGTGGATTGGACACTCTAAATTGGCCCTAGGTGTGAGTGTGTGTATGTGTGTGCCTTCTGTGGAAGGTTGGGCACCAGGCTGGCAACTCAACACTGTAAAACTCCACTGCCAATCATGAGCGGACAGATGGTCCACTCTGGTGACCCCTAACTGGGAAAAAGCCGAAAGAAGAAGACTGTACGATATCTAGTAAAGACTTTTGTTTCAGATGCTATTACGGATACTGGGTGATAATTATGCGGCAGAGTGCCATCTGTATCTACATTAGAGAAAGTTAGTATGGAGGTTGTTCTCAAGGACTGAAGAAATATGCTTTCAGTCATGCTGTCAACAACTAGAGTAATATCTTTGCTAGGTCTGTGCATAGAACGTTTTTAGTATGAGGGTGTCTATTCTTGGTGAATATCCTGCACTTGTACAAAAAAATAACAGTAATTGTGATGTGCACCCTACAATGGTCTGAGAAGACATCTGGAGTTTTCTCAGCTTGAGTAATTCTATCTGCTGTATGTGTTGTAATTAAAAAAACGTCTAGTCTATTTGTAGTCACTGTCTGTTGTATGAAAATGGTGAATGTTTATTTGTAAGATATAATACCATCTACATATCAACCAACAATAGTTCTTTGGGCCATGGGTGCAAAATACCCCTGTGTTTGGTGAATCTAGGTCTCCTGGCTGGGATTTTGTCATATGATGATCCATTACAGTGTTAAAGTCCATTCCCAATATAAAGTGAGGGGAGTGATGTCCTAAATTCAACAAGACTGTGTAAAACATGTGGAAAGGTTTAATGTCTTCTGTAGTTGGCCCATAGAAAGTTCCTACTATTAGTGAGCCGTGGACTGTACAGAACTTCACTAACACCCATCTACCTGACTTATCTACTACATACTGAATTTTTGGCCAACCTAATTTCTGGCTGTAGTGAGCTACTACTACATTTTCAGGTTTCCCATAGTGTGATGTTGCATACCACCCAGAGGTGTTTTTTTCACTACAAAAAATAACTACATACCAAAAAAGCACCACTGATAAAGCAGCGAGAGAGGCACCCTAGAGAGGAAACCTGTAGTTTTTGCCTTTCAATTTATTCCCCTCCTGCTCCTACTGCCATATACTCCAAAGACAATGAATTGAGAACAGAGGAAGAAATCAAAAAAATTCAAAAGTGAGACTCTGGCACAAACAGAAGATTGGGAATGGGATGAAGTAAAATATATAAATAAATAAATATATATATAAACATCGATATATATATATATATATATATATATATATATATATATATATATATATATATATATATATATAGTTTCACTTAATAAGCTCAGGTTACTGAAATCCCGAATTTCAGTAACCCGAGACTATAAAGTCGAACCATTCACAACAATAAAACTCACAATCCCTAATCACACAATCACAATCATACATAAACCATACACCACATAACACACCATTCCACCCACAGCACACAATCCACACAACCCTACACTATATATAAGCAGGGGGGCAAGCCCCCTGCACCCCTCACACCCCCTACGTATATATACCAACTCCAAGGTCACACATAACATAAAGAAAAAAAAAACTCCCACCACATCATCCTCCACTCGCTTGTACACAAATATATAGCACACACACACAAACACCAACAAATCCAACGCTCACACTCACATGTACACCTCCCTACCCTTACCCACAAATACAATGCACAAAAACACACAAATACTTGCTCACCTGCAATATCAGACACCGTAACACTGCAAGCAACGTACCGGAAATGCATAAGTGCGGATATGAGATATTCAAATTTGCTCTTAAGTACTTTCGGCATTTTAGTTTTCACCTTCATGGACTCGGGTTACTGAAATTCAGGATTTCAGTAACTCGAGCTTATGAAGTGAAACTATATATATATAGATATATATATATATATATACATATATACATATGTGTGTATGTGTGTGTGTCTATACACACACACACACATATGTATATATATATATATATATATATATATATATATATATATCTGTATGGGTCTACTGCTTTAGACCGAAAAAACACTTATTCGTAAACGGATTTGTGAGGCACACTTTTACCGCACCTATGCGAAAATACACTACAGCGAAAAAACTGTTATCCAAAAAGGGAACTGTTTGGTATTATGCGAACAGACATCTATTAGAATAACATTTTGTCAAAAACAATGCCAGCGGGTATGAAACACCAACCCAGAGTGCCTTAATAGTGATAAAAGAAATGTACCATCTGTCATTTGCTAACTGTGAAATCTTGCCACTATTGCATACAAAATGTGAAAACAG
>NC_056744.1:503411242-503443742 GCF_019279795.1 Protopterus annectens
TGATTTCATAATGGAACTAATTCCTGCCATGAGTTTCATTTATCTGCCATGTCCCCATGGCTGTGACATCAATCCATTGTGTGTGCTAATACTATATACATTATACCAATACCACATTTGGATTCAATGTTTTTCCATAATTTGCAGTCCTTGACAAAGCTGGTTGGAGACAGAAAGCGTAAGTCAGTTTTGATGTCTGACACTTAAATAAGTGGACTGGAAAGGGTCTATCACATAGCCTTGAGGTATGGACCTGGTCTCTGGACTCTTGACAGAGGTGACTTTACACACTGAAACATATTTATCTGTCATGTATTTGATCCAGTTGTCTACTCACTTGATAATGTAGGAGATTATGGCCACTTGAGATAGTTCCTCTATAATACCCGACTGTGGATTTGTGTCAAATGCCTTGGCCAGGTCAAGTTACACAGGATGATAGTATTGTCATCATGCTTTCCTTGGTAACCCTTTTGAAGACAACAAACAGAAGTAACAAATGTGTTGTAGCCTGAACAAATCAAACTTGGGTTTAATACCCAGTCAGGATATTACCTGTATCCTTTTAGAGAAGAATCATGATGACTCCTTGGCTGGGATTGGTGTATAGCTCCGTGCATCAGGTGATGGTCCCCTTAAATCAGAAGGATACATGTTGCTGTACAACCTTCTGTGAGAACATAGACTATCTTGAGGTTGTGTTGACACCTGGATCCAACTGTGTCTCATAGGTCAGGTTTTAAGTCATGTAGGCAACCTCTGATGTTGTCAGGGCATATTGCTTCTGTGTTATTAGCTGTAGAGGGCTGCTATTTCAGGGAGGACAAGTATATCCTAGATGGAGTTTCCAGGTAGGCTTACCTATGTCATAGGTTCATAGGTGGGTACCAGGCTATTGGCCCTACGGCCTATATAAGCCTAGCCAAAAGGTACCCTGGCTTTCACCACCCAAGAAAATTATTTTCCTGTGCCACTGTCGAGCAGAGCCACAGAAGTGATCCCAGGGGGTGAATTTCCTATCTCCCATCCAGTCATCAAGATTTTTCTTGAAGAATGCTAATGAAGAGGTTTGTTTGATATAGATAGGTAGTTTGTTCCAGAGTATGGAAAGTCTCTGGGACAGGACTCTATCCCTCCAGCATGTTCTGTTTATTAAACAAACCAAACTTGAAAAAGGAAGCCAGCAAGACGATAAACCTCAGCAGATGCACCAATTCCAGACACAGTGATGCTGATAAACTGCAAGTTAAAATTTTGTTTTATTTTAAGCTCAACAATAATAGGCTTTTCGTCAGTGTCCCACACCAACTTCATCAGAAAAACAAACAACACATTCCAGCTTACACCTTAATAAAAAGCTCATAAATCACATGACTACTTAGCAATTAAGCCAATACATTCACAACACCTGCTCAAACCCTTCCGTAAGGACTCAACCTTACTGAACAAGCAGTAAAAAGAATATCCATACTTTTATAAGCCATGCTGAAAAAGATAAAAAATAGATGAAGAAATTAAAATAGATGCAATCTACAAAAAATAAATACAATAAAAATAATATAAAAACTTTCAATGTTGATGCAGGGGACATTTCCTCCATCATAAAGAAAAATTGGAGTATTTTACGATTAGACATGCAAGGTAACTCACAGTTTGAGATTACACCCAAAGTGGTGTTTAGGAGGGGGTTGAATCTGAAGAGTATTCTACAGATGAAATCAAACCATGCCCTGGTCAGGGGCAGTATCCTACAGGATTAGAGGAAGGCTCTGTCTTCCACAAGGATTTACTTTTGCTGTTCGATAGACATGGCTTTGAATTACTTAATTTGATTTGTAAACATTATAAAGAGGCCATCAGTGTATTTTCTGGGGAGACTACCATGCTGGATGAGGCTATAAGACATGATTCTAACTTCACCAGATATAGATACGATTATGACCGTATTTTCACCAGCATCGATCAGCAATTGCATAAAATCAATTCTAATAAAATTAGGAAACTTCAGAGGGACTTGAAGGCTTATAGGAAGAGGGTGGCTTATCCCAAACCACCCAGATCCCAAGGCAATTTCTTATCTCCAGCTGCCTTTTCCTTCAGTCCTACGCCAGCTATAGATACTTCTAGGACCAATAGGTCATCATTTGGGAATGAGGTGGATGCTCCTGGTGGTTCAGTCCAACAGAACCAGACTCAGCACAGTGACTGGTTGTCTTCTTGGAACCAACCATCTGATTTAGTACCAAAAACTTAGGATCAAAATTTTCAGGACAATGCCTCAACCCATCAACCCTCCGTGGGGAGGAGGCAGAGATACAGAACCAGGAGGAGGAATTAGGTTTGCCTGTCTTTTCTACAGTATTCCCAGTAATGAGCCCGTGTCAGATTGTTACCAACACTGGAAAGGACTTTAAGATTTACAACTATTCAGGGTTTGTTTTTACCCCACCATTGGTGGATCTCCTGGCTAAGGGTTTGACATTTGTACCCAGTAGGAGGGCAGATGTGGCCAATACCCTGACTGACCTCAAGCTTTTTATTAGAAAGCTTAATTTCCAACTTATTTTTGGTGATCAAGTCATGTTGCAGAAGGATTTTCATGTTCCAAGTACATTTAATCCCCCTTTACATCATTCTCTTTGTCTTTTTGAATGACTGTGTGACTTAGACATTCATCATTTATTGAAATGTAAACGAATTGTCCCTTATAATATCAACAAAGATGAGAAATGTCTTTTAGAATTGTTAACCAATTCTTCTGTGAGGGTTATGCAGCCAGACAAGGGGGGAGGACTGGTAGTGATGGAAGAGGTAGATTACATTCAGAGAATGGAAAATATTCTGGCATCTGAAACCTATAGGGAGTTTTCAAAAAATGGTTGAATCAGAGTGTGACCAGGGTCTGTACTTATTTCAATGATATGTTCATTAATGGAGTTATTAATGTGGAAGTTTTTAACTATATCTGTACCGCTAACCCCAGGATACCTGTCCTGTTTGGCAATCAGAAGATTCATAAGAATGTGCATGACCCCCCCATGCGCCAATTGGTGAATGCAAGGGGCAGTGTGACTTATGCCGGGGCAAAGGTGGTGGACAAGATTTTGAAAAAGTATGTGTCCAGTAAGTCCCACATTTCTAAAGACTCATGGTCATTTCTTGAGAGGGTTAATCGTATTCCTTGTACAGGGGAGAGTAATTTCTTGACCATCGATGTTATTGAGTTGTACTCTTCCATCCCTCATTCATAGCATTAGAATGGATTGAAGCTATCATGACCATCAAACAGGCACCTGCTGGGGACATTCTGATGGTGAGGGAGTTATTGGACATCATTCTGACCGCTAATTGTTTCTCCTTTAACAATCGTTGCTTCCACCAATTAATAGGGGTCCCTATGGGGTCTCCTTCTGGGGACAGCGTTGCCAATTTGGTGATGACTTTCTGGGAGAGAGAGAGTTTGCTTTCCATAATCATATCATTCAGGAGAAAACCCTTCTTTACACTAGATTCTTGGATGATATTTTTATTATCCTACAGGGGGAGAGGGAAGTGACTGAGACACTGTTAGATAGTTTTAATACCTCCACCAGTTTTTTGAAATTTACATTCAATTTTTCTAAGGAGAGGATCTCTTACTTAGATGTGGAGTTATTTAAGGATATCCCTCTAGACTTTTTCTAACAGTTATTTACATTTTGAGAGCAGTCACCCCTTCCATCAGAAGAGGTCGATATTAAAGTGGCAGTTGGTGAGGGTGGCATGGATGGTGTCTAAGTTCAGCGACTTCCTTGAAAAATGTGAGTTCATTCATGGCCTTTTTTTGAACAGGGGATACCCAGACCATCTCATATCAGAATTGGTCAAGGAAGTTTGCGGTAAGAGGAAGAATGGGTTCTACGTACCAATTTTGGGCAATAATGTAGCACCCCAGAACCCAGAGCCATCCCATATGCAAGCCCATGTGAATTACCTTTGCAGTTTTATTACAACTTTCAATGTTGATGCAGGGGACATTTCCTCCATCATAAAGAAAAATTGGAGTATTTTATGATTAGACATGCAAGGTAACTCACAGTTTGAGATCACACCCAAAGTGGTGTTTAGGAGGGGGTTGAATCTGAAGAGTATTCTACAGATGAAATCGAACCATGCCCCGGTCAGGGGGATGTACAAATGCAATATGTGTAAATATTGTAGGTTTATTAAAGCAGGGACCTTTTTTAGTTTTGGGGAGACCAAATACCCCATCAGGGGTAGATTTAACTGTGCCAGTTCACATGTGGTATATTTGGCTAGGTGCTCTTCATGCCTGGTGTTTTATATAGGAAAAACTGATAGGAAACTTCAGGAATGCCTTTATGAACACCTTTATGCCATCAAAAAAGAGAAGATGGAGAATGCGCTTGCCAGGCATGTTAAGGAATACCCGGGTCATGAATTCTCTTTTTCAGTCATTGATCAGGTAGTTCCTTCCAATAAGGGGGGTCCAGATACATTACTTTTAGAACAAAAGGAATTAATTTGGTAGCTAAAACTAGAAGCTTATCATCATCCAGGCTTAAATGGAATGTTATCCATTTCTTGTATTTTAAAATTAAGAAGTTTGGTTAGGTAATTTTATTGTATTTATTTTTTGTAGATTGCATCTATTTTAATTTCATCTATTTTTTATCTATTTCAGCATGGCTTATAAAAGTATGAATATTTGGATATTCCTTTTACTGCTTGTTCAGTAAGGTTGAGTCCTTAGGGAAGGATTTGAGCAGGTGTTGTGAATGTATTGGCTTAATTGCTAAGTAGTCATGTGATTTATGAACTTTTTATTAAGGTGTAAGCTGGAATGTGTTGTTTGTTTTTCTGATGAAGTTGGTGTAGGACACTGACGAAAAGCCTGTTATTGTTGAGCTTAAAATAAAACAAAATTTTAACTTGCAGTTTATCAGCATCACTTTGTCTGGAATTGGTGCATCTGCTGAGGTTTATCATCTTGCTGGCTTCCTTTTTCAAGTTTGGTTTGTTTTGTGGCATTTCAGTTTTTTTGTGGATGTTCTGTTTATTGTGGTGACAAGGTTTAGGTCCCTAGAACATGTAGCTCGTAGGGATTGGGATTTCTTTAGGTGGAGCATGTCTAAAAGCTCTGGGTTTGACATAGCTTTGTGTGTTAGGCAGAGATCACCTCTGAGTAGGCGATATGTGACGGAGTAAAGCTGCAGTTTGTTTGAGACGGTCTGCATAGGGCATCTGTTTGAGGCTGGTAATCCTCTTTGTGAGGTATTTCTGTGGCCTTTCCAGTTATTGTAGATGCCTTGTGAGGTACATACCAAAAGGGGCATTGTACTCTATAATGGGTCTAATGAGTGATGAGTAGAGGGGAACAATGACCTCTTTTTTCCTGGATGAGAAACCTTTTGTGATGAGGTGTGCTACGTAGAAGGATTTCCTGACTACTGTGGTGATGTGATTATCAAAGGAGAGACTACTGCCCACCTGTGTCGCAAGGTCTCTTATCACACTTTAGGGGTTAAGTAGACTACAGCCTATGTGGTAGTTCATGGGTACAAGTTTTTACCAAAAAGGATGACAGTGCACTTTTTGGCATTGAGCTTGAGGCCATGGCTTTGACACCAGGCATCTGTCTCAGTGAGGCCCTTGTGTAGGATGTCCACATCTTTCAGAGTTTTGATTATGGCTCCTAGTTTGCAGTCATCTGCGAACTTCATTACCAAAGACTTTCTGTGTTAGCCTGTACTTAAGAGAAGTAGATATCAAACAGCAGAGGACCCAGTACTGAACCCTGTGGTACTCCACTTGTCACTGGTCTGAAGTTGGATTTGGAGTCTGCTACTTTCACAGTGTGGGTTCTGTCAGTGAGCCAGTTGGCAACCCATCATGTGACTTAAGGATTTATACCTAGTTTAGTGAGTTTATCTATAATTCCAGAGTGGGGGATGGTGTTGAAAGCTGTGGCGAGACCTAGATAGGCTGTGTGAACCACCTTACCCTCATCTATGGCTTTGGTGACTGCTTCAAAGAAGTCTATCAGGTTTAGGAGACATGATCTACCTTTTACAAACTGAACTGGGTAGGATCCAGAGATTGGAGATTACCAATGTCTTTGTTTATAAGCTCCATGATGATACGTTCCATGGCCTTGCAGAACAGGCTTGTGTAAGTGCTTATAAAGTTTGATAGTTTCTCCAATCATGGGATTTTACTCTTTTTTGCAACAGTTTCTTTATTCTGTTGTAGAGTTTGTTTATGGCAAGGGACCAGCAGATTGGCTTCCTTTTTTTGGAGGATAGCATCTTGGTTCTGTTTGAGATTGCATGATCCATGCACTCATGTAAGTGCTTATAAAGTGCATTTGTGTAGGATTCAGCAATCATACCTCTATTGTCCATCAGCATGGGTGTCATAAAGTTTGCCACTTCTGTCTTAAGAAGCGTGAAGTTAGCTTTGGAGAAATATTTTACTGTGGTTTCCCTAATGTGCAGTGGGGGAGGGATGTGGATGTCTAGGGTGATTAGCTTGTGGTCGGATCTGACCAACGAGGAATTGACCTCTGGTGTGGAGCACCAGTTGCCCATGCTGGTAATAACCAGGTCTAGGATATTTCTGCCCCTGGTGGGGGTGTGGATAAGTTGATCCAAGGCATTGGAATTTATGAATTCCAGAAAACGCTGAGCACAAGAGTTGGTACATGACTAGTTTTCCAGTTAATGGTGGGGTATTTGAAATCACCCATTATTAGGGTGTTAGGTTGTACCCTAATATTTTCCAGTGTATCAAGAAATGAGGAGAGGGAATCCTGGGGCATGGTGGGAGATGTGTAACAAGCTACAATTTGGATTGCGGTCTTGCCCAGAGTTAGTTGCACTTGGATAATCTCGGAAGCATTATGCTGAGCAACTAGCCTGGAAGTGTGGATATCCTTAATAAATATGGACACACCTCCACCTTTAGTGTTTCAGTCCAGGTTAGGATGCTACTCAGGGCTAGGGTCATATCTGCCTGGGCTACAAGATCAAAGAGCTCCTCCATGTCTCTTTTCATGTTGTCCATGGAGGTACGTCTCAGGTCATTCACACCAACATGGACAATGGCAGAGTCATATTTGTACCTTTTGTGCAGTGACCTAAGTGTGTGTGTTATGTGGTGGATCCTGGCACCCAACAGGCAGTGGACAGTAACTTTCTCCTTGTTTAGCCTGGTGAGTGGAACATCAATGTGCCTGACTATAGAGTCACCTATGACTAGAGTGTGTGTGGGCTATGTGTCATTTGGGTTGTGTTGGGGGGGTGGAGGTTGCATGCGTTTCTGCTTTGGAGGTCTCTGTTGCTTGAGCAGATTTTTATTGAGAGCATCCGCAAATGTAAGTGTGTGTTTTGTGTTGCTATGTGTGTGTTTTGGTGGTGTAGGTTTTGAGGGACTATGTGATGAGTGTGGTATGGTGCAAGTGTTTACCTTCTCCTCTTGACTGTCTAGTCCAGTCTTGGGTGAAGTGAGCTTTGCTTCCAGTTTGGCTATATAAGTGCATCTTTCACAGGTTGTAGTGTTGGGCTGTAGGAGGAGAGGGTTGTCTGTGTACATGAGACAATTGCTGCATTGCTCCAAGATGCCCAGATTCATCAAGTATACAGGAGAAAACACCAGGAGCTGACCCTTAGACATGCCTGAATAGGTGCTTATTTATTAAGTACTAAAAACTGTTTTCCTCTCGACAAGTGAAGAAAGTTGCATGCTGTAGTAATGTGTAGCTTATTTAGTGCTTACAACGAGTTCTGAACAAGTGCTGAGCTTAAAGAAACTGATTTGAGTGCTAAAAACTTTTTAAAAAAAAAATGGCTAGTTCTAAGGGAAAATTTGAAGAGCAAACTTTATGGTGTCAGGAATAGTTTAACCTTAGCTAAGCGGCGATGCATAAAGTGTATTTTTTTATATAACAGTAGCAAATGAGCAAACTGATTTAAACAAATTAACTAATAAAAAGCTAAAAACGGAACCCCTTTCCAGCAGTCATTGATCAGACAAGTTCTAACTGCACACTCCTGCCACTAGGGTGCAGGGGAACCTTTTCCAAAAAAAGATGGTCTGGATTAGTGCTCAAGTTATACAAACAAAGCTAAATTCAGCAGGTCTGAATTTAGTCTATGCTACAGCAAACAAGGCATGCCAATTTCAGAAAGAAACAGTTCAAATAAGTAGGCACAATAAGCCTTTAACAAGAAACACCCAGCTCAGAAGGGCAGAATCTACCCTCTCCTCCCACAAGAGTGTAGACCACACCTTCTTAATGTAAAATAACTGGCCCAATGCCCAAGTGCTTAAACCAGAATGAATACACTCTTAGAATAACAGACACTATGCCTTCAATCAGCAGGTCCCAACTTAGAAGGATGTAAGCTACCTGTCCTGCCACAACAGGGCAGACCACAAACCTTCTTAATGTAAAACAACCGGTCTGAAGCCCAAGTGTTTCAACCAAAGATTTAGAATAACAGTTACAATTTAATCAGGCTACTAACAAGCAGTCATAAATGCAGCAGCATAAATGCAATAAAGTAGGAAGAAACACAAGTACAGTAAAAGCAGATGAATAAAGTGCAATTTTTTTAATATAACAATAGAAAATGAGCAAAATAATTTAAACAAATTACCCAGTTAACCAGTAAAAAAGCTCAAAATTGAGCCCTGTTCCAGCAGTCTTCAATCAGACAAGTTCTAACTGCACACTCCTGCCACTAGGGTGCAGGAGAACCTTCTCCAAAAAAGATGGCCAGGATTAGTGCTCAAGTTATACAAACAAAGCTAGATTCAGCATGCCTGAATCTAGTCTATGCTACAGCAAACAAGGTGCACCAGTTTCAGAAAGAAACAGTTCAAATACCAGGCACAGTAATCCTTTAACCAGAAGTTCCCAGCTCAGAAGGACAGAATCTAACCTCTCCTCCCACAAGAGTGCAGACCACAAACCTTCTTAATGTAAAATAACTGGTCTGAAGCCCAAGTGCTTAAACCAGAACTAATACACTTATAGAATAACAGACACTGAGCCTTCAATCAGCAATTCACAATTTAGATGGATGTAAGCTACCTGTCCTGCCACAACAGTGCAGACAACAAACCTTCTTAATGTAAAACAACTGGTCTGAAGCCCAAGTGCTTAAACTGAAAGGCTTAGAATAACAGTTACAATTTAATCAGGCTGCTAACAAGCAGTAATAATTGCAGCAGAATAAATACAATTGCGTACTTTTAAAAAGAGGCAAAAGCAAAATAAAGTGCAATTTTTTTTAAGTAAAGTGCAAGGAGAGAGGAAGGAGGAGCAGAGGTTAAGAACCTAAGTGGATTGGCCTTCTCAAATGTTCTCTCTGTATTAAGTAGAGTGAACACTAGACTGGAAGGGTGTCCCAGATCAAATTTACAGTAGGGGTGGGCAACTGCAAAGCCACCAACTATAACAACTCTACAAGAATAGGGTGGGAGGGAGATGGGAAAAAACAGTTTCAGGACAGATGAGAAACATAAAACATTGCCAGAAAATATATAAAATAATTCAGTCAGTGATGATGGTGTCCTTACATTTGGCTTAACTTCTTCCAGGACCATCCTCCCTTGCAAGTGTGTAGCCATCTGCACATTGTAAGCTAAACATTTTTATTTCAGTACTGATGAGCATTTCACAGAAATATGCATTTCTCCTTATGTGTGAGGTGGTTGTCAAGACTGTGTTTGTATTGCTGTACTGTCTGTATTAGTGGCACCACTGTTAGTTTGTTAGCATGTATTGAACTGTAGTAGTGTGGCTATTAATTTCTTTCCTGTGTTTGTTGCTTATTATCACAGGTGATCCTGACGGTGGAAGTGTAGGACTCTTACCAACTGATGTCAGAATATCGGCAGACTCTGATAATGTTGGCCAAACACAGGCACAGTCAGGGGGTGCAGGGATTGAATACGATACTGAGCGAAAAATTAATTTATCAAGGTATGCTTACTGTGATGGATCCAAAGTCTTCTTAAAACACTAGGTCTTGCTGGCTGGATTCTGCTGAAATCAAAGTCTAGTTATCTTAGTCTGCTGGCCACAGAAACTTGCAGAGTGTACACTGATGTACTCTGAGCAGTAACCAATAAATGACTTTTTATAAACAAACCAAACAAACTACTGTTGCAGCTTCAGGTTCTCAAACAGCATGGATAATGTAAGAGATGCAATATTACCCCAGAACAAGTGTTTTCTACATCAATACATTTATTTCTAACATAATTTGATTTACAGTTTTTATATACAGTTTTAGTCACGCAGTTCAAATTCTGTTTTTCTCTTGGTATTCTATTTTGGACTTCATATGAGAACATCTGTTTGCTGGTGTTTGCAGAAAAAACATATTTTCATCCTGTAATGGTATTGCCTTTGAAGGAAACACCTTGTGGATAAATGCTCAAACATCCTTAGTTAACAGTGTCATATGATAAAAATATGTCCTGTTGTCCATTCTTTAAAGAAGCTGCATACATCCTGTTTTTCATATCTTTGCTTTTACTGACCATGTGAAATGCATACATCCTGTTTTTAAGTCTGTAAGAAGTCAGCTTTTTTGCTGACAGTGTGAAATGCATATATTTTTGCTGATTCTGTAGGAGACATGTCCATTAAGCAAATCCCTTATTTTTCAAGCCATAGTCATTTAGTATGGATGCTAATCACATATTGCTAAACTCTGGTTCTACATTTAAGCAAGCTTTATTTTATACCTTATTTATGTTACATACGTGTAACAGAATTACTTTCAACCTTAATATTTTGCTGAGCATACTCTAGCAATTCCTTCTTTTGTTTTATTTTAAACCAGGGATACAAAATCAGCATTATTTGATAATACTTTTTTCATTAGGATAATTAACAACAGTAACTTGACTAGCTGTCGTTAAGCAAACTTTAATGCATGTAAATAATATGCAACAAAGCACTACAATAACAATAAAAGAAATTAAAAATATAATGATCTTTCCTGTCCATCCTGTAAATAGACTACTAAACCATTCACTCCACTCATCATTCCAGTTTTTTCTAGTATGTTGAGACACATGTACAATCACTTCTAAATGTGCTTTTACAGATTCTGTTTTGTCTGGACAAAATGTACAACATTGTTTTTCTATTAAAGCACATGTATCCCCTTGTTATGCTAGTATGTAATCTAATGCCATTTGATTTTGTAAAACCATAGTTCGTATAGCTGTCATTTCGACAGTAATGTCAAGGCCTGCATTGAAAGTGGCATTTGCCAATACCTCAACTAGTTTAGATAGTTTTCTCAGCTCCCAGATGGCTTTTGCAGCCCCATACCAAGGGAAAATACCTGCTCCAGAGATTACATCATCTCCTGAATCCATATCTTTTAATTTAATATTATCAAGATTTTGATGATAGATACGTGATGTATCTAAGATTTCTACTGGATTTTCTGGACTTTCAATCACAGGCAATATATCCCTTTTCTTTTTTGCATTTCTAATGCTTCCTCTTGGTAATTTTTTTACATGATGCATTGCTGGTACCACTAACCCTATATATAACAGGTGCCATCCCATCCCTTTGGTAACCATTTATAAGCATACTTGCCACAGATTTAATATAACCCATCTGACAGAGCAACACTGCTATTTACCAGACTGCCATTTACTTGCCCCATAGTAGGAGTTTAATGATTTATTTTACTATCTGGAGCTTTTCTCCTCAGGTCTCCACTGAAAATGTAACAAAATCCCAGTTGGACTAACTTGGTTAACAAATGTCAATAAAATAAAATAATAATAATAAATATGTACAAGTGTAAAGTTTTTATCTGTTTTACTTCACCAACATGTAATATTGGTTTTACATTCGTTTTTATCATTTTGTGAAAAATGAAACACTGCTGTGTCAATTAATATTAACTGACCCTTAACTGGTATTAAAATAGGAAAACCATGAAAAAATACTCCACGTACTGGTATGTGGTTGTGAAAGTTTATCATTTCAATTGTTTGAATACAATAACTATTAACCACTGGAACATGGAACAATTCCATTTTGTCAAAAACATGTGATTCCCTGCACTATAGCAGATAACTGTACTCTTGCTTTACATAGCTGTACATTTATGATTTGATCTCCTGTATCATTTATTAATACCCTTCAACTACTAAGGGAATTCAGTAGAATAGGTATTAAAGGCATAACCCCTGTTATTTTTGGTATTAAACTATATATCCAACAATTAGAAACATTCATGCTTTTTGCATATCAACATTGTCTTGCCAAAAAAGATATTAAAAGATGGTGACCAGTCTTGTTGACTTTTCCGCATCTCTTTACTTTCTTTTTTATGTAACTTTATGGTTTCATTAACAGGTTGTAAATACAATTTAATGCTAAGAAACAACGATAATAATTAGTATAACAATTATTATTGCTTTAAAAAAAATCCCTTAAATAAAATTTCCATTGTCAATTGATTTTGGCTTTGGTCATCTGAAACTGGATTTCCAAAAGGATGCACTTTAAACCATGTCAATTTCATTATGTTTTTTTTTTGTTTTTCTGTTGGAAACCTACAAGAGAATACACTTAATCAGATTTACATTGCTCACTGTTTTTGATCACTCTTAGTTGATCTTTATGTACCAACATTGTTCTGTTTTTCTTTTTTCCTTTGATTTTGCACACTAATGGTCCAATTTGTTCTACTACTTCAAAAGGGCATTGCCAATTGCTAGCCCATGGTCCTCAGGTTTGGAATGTTTTTACCAGTATTTTTGTTCCACATGGAAGGTTTTCTTCAGCTGTTAATATTGGCACCTTTTTCCATAGATGGAACACCTGCTTCCTTGCATTATAGTCACATATGGTAGTAAGTTGTTTTAGCCATTCCTGATGTTTGCTGATTTCTAGCATGGGCCTACCATTAGGTATATCTGGATCAAATGTTAATTGTATTGGCATTTTGTGGCCTGTCATTATTTCATATGGGGAAATACCTGTTTTGCTGTTTGGTGTTGCTCGAATACCCATTAAAATACCAGGCAGATGGTGTATCCATGTATTGCCCTTTTCTAAGCATGTCTTTTTTAGATGTTCTATTAACGTCCAATTCATACGTTCTACAATGCTATTAGATTGTGGATGGTATGGTATATGAAACCTTTGCTGTATGCCTAACAAATTACACATTTGTTTAATGAGATCACTAATAAACTGTGGGCCATTGTGTGACTCTATGACCTGTGGCCATCCCCAATGGCAAAAGATATTTTTCCATAAAGCCTCTGCTGTTGCTTTCACCATTATTGTTTTGGTAGGAACTGCAGCTACCCATTTTGAGAAAACATCCACTACTAGCAGTAGGTATCTATGACCTCCCTTTGCTGTTGGCAAAGGACCTGCATAATCTATTTGAACTGCATACCATGGCCCATTTGCTAGCTGCACCCGATGTGACTGAGGCCTTTTGCTTTTAGCATTTACCTGCAGACAGATTAAACATTCTTCTACACTTAGCTTGCAGACCTTTTTTAAATTTGGGTTCCAATACTTTTTTTTACAACTGCCCATAGCTTATCAGCTCCTACATGTCCCAGTATTTGGTGATTTAACTTGACCAACTGGCATGCCAACTGAAAAGGTACATATGACAACTGTAACCCCTTGGATGTAGTGTATACATAGTACTCCCTTGGTGGTATACCTGCTAGTGTTTGCACTGACCAGTTTCTTTTTTTAAGCCCTGTTGTGTTTGTATATGTACAAGGTCTTTTTCTAGTAACTCTTCGTCTAACTCTTTTAAGACACTAACTTCTACACTGGCATATTCATATTCTGGAAGTTCTTTTCCATTTTGTGCTGCTTATTTTGCCAAAGTATCAGCTAGCGCATTTAACCTGTAAGTTTCACTGGTTGGCTTTTGATGTGCTTTTACTTTTAAAATGCTGTACTGTCCCTGTTGATTTGATATTGTTATAACTTTATATATACTTTTAATACTTCAACATGCTGTAATGGTTTACCTGCACTATCTACAAATCCTCACCTTACCCAGGTTTCCATATGCAGTCTTAAAGAATTTACTGCATAAGCACTATCTGAAAAAAAAATGTTAACAGCGTTGTAATACTTTAGCACATGTAGTACTGCCTCCAGTTCAGCTGTTTGAGCTGACATGTGACCTAGTAACTTGATTAGTTTGGGAGAACCCAGTTGTGGATTCTCTGGAACTATGGCAAATCCTGTCCAGTATCTGCCTTTCTCCCAATATCATGCTCCATCCACAAAGATGGATGGCTTAAGGTGATCAAAATCAGATGCCAAAAATTGCACATCAGATGACATTATCTTTTCTAAACAGTTATACTGTTTCCCCTTCATATTCCATATAATTGGCAAATAATATTTGTCCTCTGTCTGTATAGTGACAGTTTTCATTTTGGAAAGTGCTATCCATTTTGCAAAGACTGCCTAATACCATCTGTAATTTTATTCATTTCAAAATTGTCAATCAGAGCTTTAACTGCTTGATGTGGTGTTTGCACTATAATGCTGGAAAATGCAGTTAGGTACTCAGTTTGTTTAATATCCCAGTAAATGGCTAATAATTGCTGTATACATGGGTGGTAGCCCAGTTCTACTGGAGTCATCTTCCTACTATAAAAGTGATTGGACGTAATGTTTTTTCCATTCTATTGTTGCTACCATGTGGCTATTACTGTAGTAATACCACAGACAGTTTTTTTTTCCCTGCTGCTCCTTGTAGTACAAATGGTAACTTTGGTGTGGGTGCTATTAATTCTGTAGCTTGTGGTAATTTTACTTTTATTTGTGAAAATGCCTCTTCTTCATGGGGTCCCCACTTTAAAAAGGTGGAGTTCTTTTGTTCCTGTAACATTTTGTATAGGGGCACAGCCACGGCTGCATAATCCTCTATAGATTCCCTGTTGTAATTCATGATTCCCATGAATTTATGTAGGTCTGCTATAGTCAGTGTTTTTTCCATTTGTAAAATGCCTTGCACACACATAGGGCAAGGAGACCTTCCTGTTGGTTTTATAATAGTACCTAGAAACCTGACTTCTTGTGACATAAACTGGATTTTTTCACTTTTAACCTTAAACCCTGTCTGCTGTAGAGTATGAAAAACTCTTTTAAGAAGCCGTACATGCTCTTCTACTGTCTCTGACTGAATCAAAATGTCATCAATGTAGCGTAACACTGAATCATCCTTTTCCAAATGTTGTAGAATGGATCCTACTGTCCAATGAAAAATAACTGGACTATTTTGAAATCCTTGTGGTAACCTTGTCATGACATATTGCTGTTTTTTAAATGTAAAGACAAATCTTGGCCAATCTTTTTTTCTGAGTGGTACTGCAAAAAAGCCATTTGCTAAATCTATTACTGTATACCACTTAGTTTGTGGCTTAATATGTGCAGCCAACTCTGGGACTCCTGGAATCAAATGTGCTCTAGGAGTAGTATATTGATTAACCTTCCATAAATCAATAACAAGACAATAACTACCATTTTTTTCTTGACTGTCCAGATTGGTGAATTTGTAGGACTGTTGCCTTTTGGTATAATCCCTTCCTTTTTCCATCCGGCAATACATTTTTCCATATGTTCTTCTGCCTCCCTAGGAATAGGATATTGTTTTTGAAAAGGTGGTATATAGTCTTGATCACTTCCTACCCCTACTGGGCTTTCTAGTTTCCCACAATCACTGGGACCCTTGGACCTCAGATCTGTGAATTGCTGTTGTAAATACTTCCACACATCCTCACTGTCTGTATTCACATATCCTGTAGGTTTGTCGGGTTTTTCAGGTATAGAGATTGCATAGCAACCTGTACTTTGCTCTCCCTCTCCTTTTTGCTTGTCTGCTACCACAGGATCCCATTAGGTAAATCAATTACTATGCCCAAAGGTCCTAAAAATGCCCATACCAATAATGGTATTTGAGCAAGATGGATGCATTAAAAATGCATCCTTCCATGTCTGTCCCTCTTGGCTAAACTTTATGTCCACATTTTGGCTACTCACTGCATAGCATCCTGTGCCATTAAAGGCTGAAATGCAAACCTTTTTTATAGGTTCATAGGTTCATAGATTAGTACTAGGCTAACTGCCCTTGTGAGCCATTTTAAGCCTAGCCAATTATCCCCTTGTGAGATTCAAACCTTGTACCTTGTGTTTGTAAGCCAAACACCTTAACCATTAGGCCACCCTCCCAACCCTGGTAACTGTCTGTTTGTGACAGATACTTCTGCTCCTGTGTCTAATAAGACATTCTTCCATAGTGACCCCTCTACCCAGATATCAATCAGTGGTCGTCCATCTTGATCCTTTTTAAAAGTGTCAGGAAAGATACCAGAGTACGGGGGCACATCCCTATTATAAGGAGATCCAATCATCCTCCCCTTTATTGTCAAATGCAATATGACATACCTCATGTTTTTGCTTGTCATCTTCTTCTGTGTCTGAGTGATCTACATATTTAGGCTTTTCAATCTCTTTTCTTAACTGTTGCCTAGCTATTCCCTATGCCTGTTCTATCAAATGTTTCAGATTTACAGGTGAAACTGCTTGAAAATCTACAAGGCATACTTTCCTTTTTCCTGTATACTGATGGGCTTTATAGTTATTTTTACCAATATTGTAAGGTTTTTGTACATAATCCTGCTTTTCTGTCATTTCCTTGTAAATTTTTTGGCTCTGTTTTTGAAAACCCCCCCTGTTCTTCTTTTTTTTTTATGCCAGGCTTTGTAATGATCAAAATTTTGCTTAATGTGTCCTATTTTTTTAAAAGAAGCATGTTGGTGCCTTTTGTTCATTGCCTGTGCCTGATCCTGTTGCTATAGACACAGAGACAGGAGCTGGTGGTGCTGATGTAGCTCATTCTGCTGAAGGTTGGTCACATCACTGTTGCCTTCACCTGTTTTTTTACTTTACCAATTATCTCAAATGGCTCACTATCATCTTCAAATGCAAAGATATGATGTGAGTATAATGTCCCATCATCGGCCATACTCCATCCCCTCATTAATTTTTGTACCAAATCAGTGAGGGTATCAGAATTTTCTTCATAGATACATTTAATATCCCCTGGAACACCTTTGACTTGCTCTAAAAAGCAATGTATTAGCTGTTTCTGTATTTCTCTTTTTCCCATGTCTCTGTCTGATTTTTGATATATGATTTGAAAGGCAAGCTTAAAATGTTCACTTTGTTCCATTAATTTATCTGTAATAGTAATTTTGAAATTATCTAATAACTTAGCTGTGAGTGGCTGCCCTTGTGTAAATGCCATTAGAAAGTGGTCATGCATCCTACTTTAGTGTTTAACTGAGAAGCATCTTGCTTTAACTGATTTAAAGTTTTAAAACATTTGGGTATGAAAATCCAGAAACATCTAAGTGATGCATCTGTCCATATACCAGATCCTGCTGTATGTGCCACCCATTCTTCAAATGCAAGCATGTTATAAAATATGCCGTTTTTATCATTCCACTGTGGTAGACTCTGTAATAACCAAAACTGTGTATACAAATCTGTAGTGGTTCCCTGTCCCTGTTCTATAATTTGGACTGGTTTTGCAATTTTTAACTCTTCCTTAAGCTGGGATATAAAGACAGTATTTTGTAGGTTAGTCTCTCTTAATTCATCTAATTCTTCTTCCTTTTTCCTTCAAATGCTGTTTAAGGTCTGTCATTTCTGTCTGTAATTGTTTAAAGGATGTAAGATACCTTGTATTAGATTCCTCTGTTGACTGCAGGACTCCTATGCACTTTTGACAGAAGTCTTGGATGTCATTCCTGAACTTTTTAAACTCACCCTGTTTGTCTTTTAAGAATTTATTAAATTCTGCTGTCAATGTATCATAAGCCTTGTTCCTGTCCTCATCTGTATGTGTAGTCATGGCATCATTCCACGCTTGTACATAATTTTTAAAGGGTGTCACAAGATCTACAGAGGATTCTGTCAATAACAGATGTGACTGTTGTAATTTGGAAATTAATGTACTAACAGGACATAACTGCTTTACATCTGGATATAATGAAGACACTTTACCCTTAGTTAATTCTTTATCATGAAAAAGTCTGTTTTCACAGTCTATTTTTTTAGCAATATCATGCAATACTTTTTTATGGCATGGCACACAAAATGCAGTTTCTGTTGAATCGCACAATAAACATTTACTATGATATACTTAATTTTTCTGTTGCAAATACCAATCAAATGTTACAATCCATTTACATAATGCCTGTATGTCAACTTGCCCTAATAAGGTTTTACATTTACTAATGTGCTGTGTATACCAACATTGCAACTTATTCCAGATTTTATCTGGTTGTTCTGCTACATTAAGAGTAAAGCTTGGCTTAAACTTGCTTGATTTCTGTCTAATAGCATCCATACTAAAAAAGTTTACCAGTTAGCAAGAAAACAGGTGATCAGGCTATTGTTGCTGATGGCTGGAAATTTTTCAGAGTCACTCGAGAAGCTGGTGAAACGCAACAGGCAGCGAACTGATGTACAAAGTAGATGTCCACCTTTTCTTGAAGAATTAATGGCACTGCAACTTTCCTGGACTGCAGGCTCAATCTGGATTCAGAAGTCTGAAAAACTTTACTATTGCAAGCTGCATAAACTGGAGTACCTCTGTTTAGGATTTACACATATGTACAAATGTTAGTTACTGCAATTTGACTGAAGTGACCCACTGTAGGACTTACCACTCCCTCTGTGTTTGAAAGCAGGTAGGCTCGCCATTGAACAATTAATGATAAGGTGCTGCTTACTGTGATGGATCCAAAGTCTTCTTAAGACACTAGGTCTTGCTAGCTGGATTCTGCTGAAATCAAAGTCTAGTTATCACAGTCTGCTGGCCACAGAAACTTGCAGACTGTACACTGATGCAGCATCTAAAACTCTGAGCAGTAACCAATAAATGACATTTTATAAACAAACCACATAAACTACTGTTGCAGCTTCAGGTACTGTTCTACTTTATTTCTCAAACAGCATGGATGATGTGAGAAATACAATATTACCTCAGAACTAGTGCGTTACTATACAAATACCTTTATCTCTAACATAATTTTATTTACAGTTCTTATATACAGTGTTAGTTATGCAGTTCAAATACTGTTTTTCTCTTGGTATTCTATTTTGAACTTTGTATGAGAACATCTGTTTGCTGGTGTTTGCAGAAAAACATATTTTCATCCTGTAATGGTATTGTATTTTAAGGCAACACCTTGTGGACAAATGCTCAAACATCCTTAGTTAACAGTGTTATATGATAGAGACATGTCCTGTATACATCCTGTTTTTAACTCTGTAAGAAACCAGCTTTTTTGCTGATAGTGTGAAATGCATACATTTTTGCTGATTCTGTTTCATAGTTTCATAGTTTCATAGTATAGTACTAGGCTATCTGCCCTGGGGCATTTGTAAGCCTAGCCAGGGTGATGTGGCTTTTGCCACCCCATGAAATGGTACAAAAAATGTACAGAATAAATTTAGAATACTGTGCCTCTGTCTAGTAGTGACACAATGAAGGTCCCCTTATATAATAGAATTAGTTTACTGTGCCCCTGTCTAGCAGTGACACAGATGTGACCCCTGGGGTAAACGTACGATCACCCATCCACTCATCAAGATTTCTCTTGAAGAGAGTCAGTGAGGGGCTCTGCCTAATACGAACTGGGATCTTGTTCCAAAGCATGGGAAGCCTCTGGGTTATGAATCTATCCCTCCAGCATGTCCTATTCATACTTGTGCCGAGGTTTAAGTCTTTAGCTCTCGTGGTCCTGATGGACTTGGATTTTTTGAGGTGGAGCATGTCCATCAGATCCTGATTGGACATGGCCTTGTACATCAGGCAGAGATCACCTCTGAGCAGGCGGTATGCTGCTGAATAGAGCTGAAGTTTCTTTAGCAGAATAAGACATATGTTGGAGACCCTTGATCCTCTTGGTGAGGTACTTTTGTGGTCTCTCCAGCTGTTGCAAATGCCGGGTGAGGTACATAGCAAATGGGGCATTGTACTCAATCATGGGTCTGATGAGGGAGGAATATAGGGGTGCAATGACATCCTTGGATCTGGATGTGAATCCCTTCATGATGAGGTGTGCAAGGTAGAATGTTTTTCTAACCACTTTGGCAACGTGGATGTCAAATGAGAGGTTGCTGTCAACTTGGGTCCCTAGGTCTCTGATTACTTTTTCTGTACTCAGTGGGTTGCTGTCTATGTGATAATTTGTGGGTACTTTGTTTTTCCCAAAGGGGATGACTATACATTTTTTGCATTTAGTTTAAGGCCGTGACTCCGGCACCAGTTGTCCGTTTCTGTGAGGCCTTTTTGTAGGATGTGTGTGTCTGCTGGTGTATCAACTATGGCACCTAGTTTGCAGTCATCTGCGAACTTTGTCAGCCACAGCCCTCCCATGTTTGCTTTAACATCTGAGAAATAAATGCCGAACAAGAGGGGTCCCAGGACAGATCCCTGTGGGACACCACTTGTGACTGGCTTTGAGTCTGACATTGCTCCAGTGATTTTAACTTTGTGGGTTCTGTCCTTTAGCCAGTTTGCAACCCATCTAGTGACATAAGGGTTTACTTTTAAGCCGTTGAGCTTATCTATGATGCCTGAGGTGGGTATTGTGTCGAAGGCCTTTGCCAAGTCCAGGTATGCTGTACGGACTGCTTTGCCCTCGTCAATGGCTCTAGTGACTGTTTCGAAAACGTCAACCAGGTTTAAAAGGCAGGATCTGCCCTTTACAAAGCTGAACTGGGTGGGGTCAAGTGTCTGTAGGTCCCCTATGTCTCTGTTTATGAGTTCCATAATGATTCTTTCCATAGCTTTGCAGACCAGGCTGGTTAAGCTTATGGGGCGGTAGTTTCCAGGGTCTGTAGAGGCACCCACCTTGTGGAGTGGGACCACTGTTGCTGTACGCCAGTGTTCAGGTACATATCCCGAAGTAAGGCTAAGATTAAATAGCATTTTTATGTGTGGGTTTAGCTCCTGTTGTAGTTCACGTAACACGCAACCCGGGATACCGCCAGGTCCCATTGATGCTGTGTTTTTGCTTTGTTTAGGCGGTTCTCACTTGGACATCTGGATGACAGGGAGATTACATTCAGCTGGGATAAGTATTTCTTCTTTGGGGTGAAGGAGGGGAGAAATTTGCACTGAACCTGTCAGCCAGAATGTTGGCAATATCTGTGGGTTCAGTGTATTTTTTATTGTTGTGAACCAACTCTGAGCATATCTGAGGGTTTCCACCAGGTTTCTAACATAGCTGAAGAAGGCTTTGTGGTTATCTTTAGTGTCATTAGCGATTTTTCTCTCAAAGTTGGCCTTGGATGTTTTTATGAGAGAACGTAGTTTTCTGCTAATGTTGATCAGAGATGTCTTCCCTTCATGGCATTTTGCTCTGACGTGCAGTAGCTTCCTTCTTTTGTTATACAATTTGTTTATGGCTGAGGTCCACCAGACAGTACGCTTACCTTTGGTGAAGAGGGACTTGGATTTGTTTGGGATTGCATGATCCATGCATTCTTGGAGATGTCCATAGAAAGCATTTGTGAAGGATTCGGCATTGTGGGATGTGGTATCCACTGGCACAGTGGGCTTAAAGTATACCATCTCAGTCTTAAGAAGAGTGAAGTCTGCTTTTGAGAAGTTTTTCACTGTGGTCTTTTGTGCTGGGGGTGGAGGTGGGATATGTATATCCAGGGTGATTAGTTTGTGGTCAGATCTCACTAGTGAGGGGTATAGTTCCGGTGTGGAGCATTTTGTCCCCATGTTTGTGATGAACAGGTCTAGTATATTATCTCCCCTAGTGGGAGAGGTGACTAATTGTTCCAGTGCATTTGAATTTATGAATTCCAGGAACCTTTGGGATAGGGTATTAGGGCTAGAATAATGTACCCAATCTATGTTTGGGTAGTTGAAGTCTCCCAGTATGATGGTATTTTCTGATACATTCATATCCTCCAATGTCTTCAGGAAGGCTAAGTGGGGTTCTTGAGATTAGTAGGGTGGTCTGTAACATGCTACCAGTTGTATAGCAGTTTTGCCTATGGCTAGTTGCACCTGTATGGTCTCTGATGCTTCATGTGTTGCTACTAAGCTGGAGGTGTGGGTGTCCTTGATGAATATGGACATCCCCCCTCCCTTTGTGGTTTGGCCCGGGTTTTGGGGCCAAAAAGCATGATATGAGGTATAGCCTGGTAGCGCTGGGGTGCTCTTAGGAGCCTTGAACCAGGTTTCAGTAACTGCACAGATGTCGATGTTCTCCATGCTGAGGAGTGCATCAAGTGCCTGCATCTTGAGATTTAGACTTCTGGCATTGAGCAGCATTACCCTTAGTTTTTTTCCATTATTGTTTTCTAAGGAGGTTGGTTTGTCTTTTGAGCCTTGCCTAAAAAAGGCACTATGGGGGTGGCAAGAGCCTTAGCTAATATCCGGAAGCCCAGTGGTGACAGGTGTAAGCCATCCCTTGCGAAGCAGAGTGGCTTGTCCAACATGTCATCCCAGGCAGACAGACATTGGATCCCCTTAGAATGACACTAGTACTTGAGCCAATTGTTAAAGCTGATCATCTTGTCTTTGTATTGTGGTATCATTCTTGATGAGGGCAAGATGCTGCTCAGGGTCAGGGTAATACCAGCCTGGGCTACATAATCAGAGAACTCCTCTATGTCTCTTTTCATGTAGTCCAGGGAGGCACATCTCAGGTCATTCACACTTACATGGACAATGACGGAGTCATATTTGTACTTGCTTTGGAGTGACTTGAGTGCTTGTGTTATGTGGCGGATCCTAGCTCCCGATAGACAGCTCAGAGTCACCTTCTCCTTGTTCAGCCTGGTCAGCGGGACATCAGTGTGTCTGACTATAGAGTCACCTATTACTAGTGTATCAGGCAAGGTGTTTGGCCTTAAGGGATGTGATTGGTTGACACACTGATTTATTGAAGTGTGTGTTGCATGTGTTTTGTTTTGAGGTGGTGGATTTTTGGATGTCTGCTTTGGGAGCCTCTGTTGTTTTGATAAGTTTTTTATTAGAGCCTCCGAGTATGTCTTTGTGTTTTTATGTGTTAGGTTTGCAGTTGTGGTAGGTCTATGTGGGACTGGGATTGTTGTGTGTGTGGTTGCCATCTCCTCCTGTCTGGTCATGTCAGCCCTGAATTGAGAGAGTTCAGCCTCCAGTTTGGCTATATAGTTGCATCTCTCACATGTATTTGTGTTTGTTGGGAGGAGGAGAGGGTTGTCTGTGTACATGAGACAATTGCAGCATTGTCTCTAGATACCCAGATTGACCAGCTGAACTGGAGACGACGCCAGTAATCTACCACTCGACATGCTAGAACAGTATAAGGGAGTGCTGTACCTTTAAGGGAAGTGGATATTCACAGGGGTGGTAAGTAGATGTAGTGCTTTACTTATTACGAGAGTGCTTACTTAGTAGAGAAGTATTGAGAACAACTTTTTTTTAAAACCTTAACCGGGGCGGGCTTGGTTATGAAAAACTCTTTTAAGAAGCCGTACATGCTCTTCTAATGTCTCTGACTGAATGAAAGTGTCATCACTGTAGCGTAACACTGAATCATCCTTTTCCAAATGTTGTAGAATGGATCCTACTGTCCAATGAAAAATAACTGGACTATTTTGAAATCCTTATGGTAACCTTGTCATGACATATTGCTGTTTTTTAAATGTAAAGACAAATCTTGGCCAATCTTTTTTTCTGAGTGGTACTGCAAAAAAGCCATTTGCTAAATATATTACTGTAAACCACTTACTTTGTGGCTTAATATGTGCAGCCACCTCTGGGACTCCTGGAATCAAATGTGCTCTAGGAGTAGTATATTGATTAACCTTCCATAAATCAATAACAAGACAATAACTACCATTTTTTTCTTGACTGTCCAGATTGGTGAATTTGTAGGACTGTTGCCTTTTGGTATAATCCCTTCCTTTTCCCATCTGGCAATACATTTTTCCATATGTTCTTCTGCCTCCCTAGGAATAGGATATTGTTTTTGAAAAGGTGGTATATAGTCTTGATCACTTCCTACCCCTACTGGGCTTCCTAGTTTCCCACAATCACTGGGACCCTTGGACCACAGATCTGTGAATTGCTGTTGTAAATACTTCCACACATCCTCACTGTCTGTATTCACATATCCTGTAGGTTTGTCAGGTTTTTCAGGTATAGAGATTGCATAGCAACCTGTACTTTGCTCTCCCTCTCCTTTTTGCTTGTCTGCTACCACAGGATCCCATTAGGTAAATCAATTACTATGCCCAAAAACCCTAAAAATGTCCATACCAATAATGGCATTTGAGCAAGATGGATGCATTAAAAATGCATCCTTCCATGTCTGTCCCTCTTGGCTAAACTTTATGTCCACATTTTAGCTACACACTGCATAGCATCCTGTGCCATTAAAGGCTGAAATGCAAACATTTTTTATAGGTTCATAGATTAGTACTAGGCTAACTTCCCTTGTGAGCCATTTTAAGCCTAGCCAATTATCCCCTGTGAGATTCAAACCTTGTACCTTGTGTTTGTAAGCCAAACACCTTAACCATTAGGCCACCCTCCCAACCCTGGTAACTGTCTGTTTGTGACAGATGCTTCTGCTCCTGTGTCTAATAAGACATTCTTCCATAGTGACCCCTCTACCCAGATATCAATCAGTGGTCGTCCATCTTGACCTTTTTTAAAAGTGTCAGGAAAGATACCAGAGTAGGGGGGCACACCCCTATTATAAGGAGAGCCACTCATCCTCCCCTTTATTGTCAAATGCAATATGACATACCTCATGTTTTTGCTTGTCATCTTCTTCTGTGTCTGAGTGATCTATATATTTAGGCTTTTCAATCTCTTTTCTTAACTGTTGCCTAGCTATTCCCTATGCCTGTTCTATCAAATGTTTCGGATTTACAGGCGAAACTGCTTGAAAATCTACAAGGCATACTTTCCTTTTTCCTGTATACTGATGGGCCTTATAGTTATTTTTACCAATATTGTAAGGTTTTTGTACATAATCCTGCTTTTCTGTCATTTCCTTGTAATTTTTTTGGCTCTGTTTTTGAAAACACCTCCTGTTCTTCTTTTTTTTATGCCAGGCTTTGTAATGATCAAAATTGTGCTTAATGTGTCCTATTTTTTTAAAAGAAGCATGTTGGTGCCTTTTGTTCATTACCTGTGCCTGATCCTGTTGCTATAGACATAGAGACAGGAGCTGGTGGTGCTGATGTAGCTCATTCTGCTGAAGGTTGGTCACATCACTGTTGCCTTTACCTGTTTTTTACTTTACCAATTATCTCAAATGGCTCACTATCATCTTCAAATGCAAAGATATGATGTGAGTATAATGTCCCATCATCAGCCATACTCCATCCCCTCATTAATTTTTGTACCAAATCAGTGAGGGTATCAGAATTTTCTTCATAGATACATTTAATATCCCCTGGAACCCCTTTGGCTTGCTCTAAAAAGCAATGTATTAGCTGTTTCTGTATTTCTCTTTTTCCCATGTCTCTGTCTGATTTTTGATATATGATTTGAAAGGCAAGCCTAAAATTTTCACTTTGTTCCATTAATTTATCTGTAATAGTAATTTTGAAATTATCTAATAACTTAGCTGTGAGTGGCTGCCCTTGTGTAAATGCCATTAGAAAGCGGTCATACATCCTACTTTAGTGTTTAACTGAGAAGCATCTTGCTTTAACTGATTGAAAGTTTTAAAACATTTGGGTATGAAAATCCAGAAACATCTAAGTGATGCATCTGTCCATATACCAGATCCTGCTGTATATGCCACTCATTCTTCAAATGCAAGCATGTTATAAAATATGCCTTTTTTATCATTCCACTGTGGTAGACTCTGTAATAACCTAAACTGTGTATACAAATCTGTAGTGGTTCCCTGTCCCTGTTCTATAATTTGGACTGGTTTTGTAATTTTTAACTCTTCCTTAAGCCGGGATATAAAGACAGTATTTTGTAGGTTAGTCTCTCTTAATTCATCTAATTCTTCTTCCTTTTTCCTTCAAACACTGTTTAAGGTCTGTCATTTCTGTCTGTAATTGTTTAAAGGATGTATGATACCTTGTATTATATTCCTCTGTTGACTGCAGGACTCCTATGCACTTTTGACAGAAGTCTTGGATGTCATTCCTGAACTTTTTAAACTCACCCTGTTTATCTTTTAAGAATTTATTAAATTCTTCTGTCAATGTATCATAAGCCTTGTTCCTGTCCTCATCTGTATGTGTAGTCATGGCATCATTCCACGCTTGTACATCATTTTTAAAGGGTGTCACAAGATCTACAGAGGATTCTGTCAATAACAGATGTGACTGTTGTAATTTGGAAATGAATGTACTAACAGGATATAATGAAGACACTTTACCCTTAGTTAATTCTTTATCATGAAAAGGTCTGTTTTCACAGTCTATTTTTTTAGCAATATCATGCAATACTTTTTTATGGCATGGCACACAAAATGCAGTTTCTGTTGAATCGCACAATAAACATTTACTATGATATACTTAATTTTTCTGTTGCAAATATCAATCAAATGCTACAATCCATTTACATAATGCCTGTATGTCAACTTGCCCTAATAAGGTTTTACATTTACTAATGTGCTGTGTATACCAACATTGCAACTTATTCCAGATTTTGTCTGGTTGTTCTGCTACATTAAGAGTAAAGCTTGGCTTACACTTGCTTGAATTCTGTCTAATAGCATCCATACTAACAAAGTTTACCAGTTAGCAAGAAAACAGGTGATCAGGCTATTGTTGCTGATGGCTGGAAATTTTTCAGAGTCACTTGAGAAGCTGGTGAAACACAACAGGCAGCGAACTGATGTACAAAGTAGATGTCCACCTTTTCTTGAAGAATTAATGGCACTGCAACTTTCCTGGACTGCAGGCTCAATCTGGATTCAGAAGTCTGAAAAACTTTACTATTGCAAGCTGCATAAACTGAAGTACCTCTGTTTAGGATTTACACATATGTACAAATGTTAGTTACTGCAATTTGACTGAAGTGACCTGCTGTAGGACTTACCACTCCCTCTGTGTTCGAAAGCAGGTAGGCTCGCCATTGAACAATTAATGATAAGGTGCTGCTTACTGTGATGGATCCAAAGTCTTCTTAAGACACTAGGTCTTGCTAGCTGGATTCTGCTGAAATCAAAGTCTAGTTATCACAGTCTGTTGGCCACAGAAACTTGCAGAGTGTACACTGATGCAGCATCTAAAACTCTGAGCAGTAACCAATAAATGACATTTTATAAACAAACCACATGAACTACTGTTGCAGCTTCAGGTACTGTTCTACTTTATTTCTCAAACAGCATGGATGATGTGAGAGATACAATATTACCTCAGAACTAGTGTGTTCCTATACAAATACCTTTATCTCTAACATAATTTTATTTACAGTTCTTATATACAGTTTTAGTTATGCAGTTCAAATCCTGTTTTTCTCTTGGTATTCTATTTTGAACTTTGTATGAGAACATCTGTTTGCTGGTGTTTGCAGAAAAACATATTTTCATCCTGTAATTGTATTGTCTTTTAAGGCAACACCTTGTGGACAAATGCTCAAACATCCTTAGTTAACAGTGTTATATGATAGAGACATGTCCTGTATACATCCTGTTTTTAACTCTGTAAGAAGCCAGCTTTTTTGCTGATAGTATGAAATGCATACATTTTTGCTGATTCTGTAGGAGACATGTCCATTAAGCAAATTCCTTATTTTTCAAGCCACAGTCATTTAGTATGGGTGCTAATCACATATTGCTAGACTCTATTTCTACATTTAAGCAAGCTTTATTTTATACCTTTTTTATGTTACATATTTGTAGCAGAATTACTTTCAACCTTAATATTTTGTTGAGCATACTCTAACACAGAGGTTGACTTTCTGCCATCTCCTATAATTCCATCAGACACAGCCAGTAGGCCTATGCAAAACATTCCAGTGAGCCCTGAGATATTGGACAGGTGGGGTGGGGATACTTGATCAGGGTAGTATGGTTACTGTGGCTTCAGTGCCTGTTGAAGCTGGTTGTAGCCAAAGTGTGGGTGAGGTGCCACTCAGGAGGATTGTTAGGGGTGCTTGGAGAAGGCCTGCTGTCCATCCTTCACCTGATCCAGATGGGTCTTTCTATGCCACTCAACATATGTTAAGGGCCATCATGGAGGCACAGGCACGTTCCAATAAGGTCTCCTAGTAAATGCTTAGAGTTGTAAATGTGACACAGGCTATGTGTGACTGCCTCCACAGTGTTGCCAATACATTGGATCAGATGAATGACACATTGGAATGGGTGGTGTCTGCAAAGGAATGTCTGCTGGGAGGGTGAAAGCATCCATGGGGGCATAGTTCAGCCACATCATTTGATGTTAGCTGATGTGGCCATGCCTGATCACACTCCTGCAGTAGAACACTGCTCAATCAGAGGTTGAGGTGTCCACATCCAGACATGGCAGGCCACTGGACTGTGGTCTTGGGCATTCTTGTGAGGACCGCTCATCCAGCAGACATCAGTCACATTTGGGTAGCAGCAGTGCACCTGACTGTGGGTGATTATATGCCAGTGCAAATCCTGCCAGAGCCAATTCTCAGGGCTGGGGGTGACAACAATGAACTGTCACCTCTACCATGCACAGCTCACACCTGTCCAACATACCAGGATGTAGAACTAGCACAGAGCTTGGCTGTGTTCTTGCAGACACTCACACACCAATTTTACCTGGAGTGCCCATACAGACACACACACACACACACACACACACACACACACACACACACACACACACACACACACACACACACACACACACTCAAATATTAGTCACATGGGTCAGTCATGAGGCTTAAAGCTCATTCTGTCTCAGTGGCCATTTCATACTTTATTAAAATGTCTGCCTGTTTCTCTCTCTTAATTCACATGCAGTCACTACCTTTTGTGTCAGTGAAGGCCTTCTGAATACCCCACACAACACTCTATGCAAATGATGATAACTGTGTCACATCTTTATTTTCTGTCTTTTGGATTCAGTGATACACAAGTTTGTTGTCTGATGCTCAGGATGCATAGCTGACTTAGTACTTAGTATATCTGTTTTTGTGATGCTGTTTTACAAATTGTTCTGCTTTCTTACATGTTTTTTGTAATGTATGCTTCTCTCCCAAACACTTAGACCAAGAAAGCTGGACCAAGCCATGAGTAAAAGTGTGGCAATGACCCAAAAATGGGGAGAGTGTTTAAACATCGTGGCCTTACAAACTTAGATAGTTGATGGAATAATAGGTTATGCATTCTATTATTATGTTTTTTTCTGAGGGATATGAAGTCTGAAACTGAAATGTGTGTCATTATTTTCTAACTTCACTCTTTAATGATTGGCCATTACAAACATATGAAGCCAAAATATGGACATTCAGTAAACATTTGTACATTTTAGATGTAAAGCTTATTACTTGTTAGAGGGCACATGTATTCACATAAGTTAGTGCTGTCACATCTTGATGTAATTGCTGTAAAAATTATCTACCTTATACTTACTTACATTATCAAGTAACTGTATGCAAGGAAATGTCATTCATTTGTTTTCTTACACATGTATTTTTCTATTCCAGGTTTAACGCTTACCTTGGAAATCCAGCAGTTGTAAGAGTTTTAGTTAGGACTAACTGATGCTAGCAGTGCATAGCCATTACATGGATAAGTAAAGATTGTGAGCATTGCCTAGCATGTTATGTATGGGAAGAAGGTTTTAGCAAATTAGATGGTGAGCCTGTGTGCTATCTGTTGCCCCCTTGGCCAATGTGAGGGCATATTGTGAACATCTATGTCTGTCTACAGCCATAGTGGCTCCTGATTCCCCATCTGACTCCTCACCTGTTTGTTCCTGCGGTGACCTTGAGAGTGGTGGTGATGGGACATCTGGCCCTTCCCCTTACAATTCCTGCTGAAGGTGTTTTCTCAGAATAATGTTGTGGAGCATGGCACAGACAATGGATATTTCAGCACACCTATGGGAATTGCCCAGATGTATCTAGGCACTGTAACTGAAACTTCTGCAGGCCACACACACAGTCTAAGACATTTCTTGTTTGAACATGTGCCTCATTATAATGTTCTTCAGCAGGTATGTGCGCATTTCTTATAGGCATCATCAGCCATTGTTCCAGTGCATAACCTACATACCCCATTACAGGTTATCCCCCCAGTAAACATCTCGGGTCTATATTATATAATCAAAGTTTTATAACTTCGAATACCATATGATTGGCACCATATGGTTGAAGTTATAAAACTTCAAATATATAAAAAAAAAATCAAATGAGGAAACACAAAACTAAGAGTTGTAAGCAGGGGGGCATACCCCCTACACCCCCCACACTCCCCACTCTTTAAATATACCAACTCAGAGACCGCACTATAATGCGGTAAAGGGAAGATTTCCCTTTACTGCACTGTAGTGCGATCTCGGAGTTGGTATATTTAAAGAGCGGGGGTTGTGGGGGGCACAGCCTCCATATGGGGGTGCAGGGGTGCTTGCCCCCCTGCTTTAAAGTTTCAAGTAACTTTTTATTTTTTTTTATATTTTTTTATACAGATTTGAAGTTTTATAACTTCGACCATATGGTGTTGATCATATGGTATTCGAAGTTATAAAACTTTGTTTATATAATATAGACCCCCGAGTCATTGTCACTGCCTGGGTCACCAGCGCACACATTCAGGATGATTCCCTTAACATTACACATGACCTAGCAGTTAACAGGGTGGTAGCCCTTTCTATTTATGTGGACCCTTCCCTGTTCCCTGGGTGGTGCTTTGATTTCTACATGTGTAAAGGCTGTGTCATCCAAGACTTCAGGGTGGTGTGCTACAGGGTAGACCTCCTGCATAGTTCTGGCTCTATCCTCAGCTGTGTGGGGAAGATATATGTAGTCATTTGGCATTTTGCAGCATAGCATTCAGGAACTGATGGAGGATCCTGGGTGCTGATACCTGTGAAACTCCCAGCATGTACCCTGTTTGTCTCTGGAAGGTTCCTGTAGTTAAAATTCAAAGTGCTACACATACCTTAGTCTCCACTGGTATTGGTTCCCCATGGTTTGCCCTTGCTCTCAGGGGAGGACAACTGAGGTTGCAGAGTTCCTGTAGTGTGTCTCTATCCAACCTGTAGCACTCTATATTTTCTACCTCATGCTGATTATGAAAAGTTAAAAGGGGTCTAAAAAACCTTCTCTTTCTTGACCTTGGTCTATTAGCAGCCACAGCAACATAGACATGGGCCTGCTGCACATACACATGAATAAAAACAACAGCAGCCCCTAACATTCTTTCCGTGTAGCCTAATTCCTGTGGCTGCATTCCAATAGGTTTTGGAATTTGCAGGGAAAACCAGCACTGTGTCTACATGGTTGCTTTATAGCTTGTTGAATAGCTCCTCCATCTTGGATTGGTTGATTAGCATACAGTTCAGCTGTGTATGCTGTAATTAGCATGCCAATATGTTTACCATGTTTTTGTGGCTCTACATGGCATGTAGAGTGACTTACTGAATACAAAACAGTGCACTATCATGTGTGAGTCATAGTTTAGTGGACCGCGTAGGCTTTATTGAATCTGCGCTAAAGCTGAACTTTTGAATAACTTGAACAAGTGATCTGTTGTTCATTTTTCTGATCTCACTTCTGACATCTTTAGTCACAGACACCTATCTAGTCAGCCAGCAAAGCTAACATTTGGCTATTCTGCCTATTTTCTATAAATAATTGTCCAGCATTCTTGTCAAACAGTAGTCTTTGATAAGTATTGTAAAATATGTCAGGGAGAAGAATTTTACCTGTTAGGTTCACACATTTTTTAATATGAACATAAAGAGTTTTTTCTTACCTTAGGTGTACTTATTTTGGCAATATTTCTTATTTTAGCAATTGCATGTCTAATAGTGTTACATGATCTGGTCTTACTAAGATTTAGACTGTAAAATAAGAGGTCCACTTGTGAGACAAGGTATTCAGCCACTGCAAGCAAAGGGAAATATATTACTTTTTGCAATGCAATATGCGATTAAGCATGCAGTATTTTATTTACACCAGCTGATATAGTGGATGATAAAGTAAAATTTATAGCAAGGTGTTGTTCAGTCTGTAATTAGTAGTATTGATTAATCCAGTGCCCAGCATTTCATTAAAACAAAACTGATCACACAAGCATTTCAACAGAAAATACTGGATAGTATGTGGAAAACTGAGGAGATATAAAAGGCAACTGTCTAGACAGACATGTAAAGCTAATGAAGTGTGTTCCCTTGCAATCCATCATGTGCCACAGTACTGCTATCCAGTGATAAAATCAATATAAATGTAGTCAGATACAGAACGTTGCTTCATTG